>NC_084998.1:32427745-32647745 GCF_963854185.1 Sardina pilchardus | reverse complement strand
TCAGTCTTTTGAGATTGAACATTATTCTGGGGAGTCTGCACTGCATTTCTATTGCACAAGAAGCATGATCAATGGACATAGTTCAAATAACTCTGTACGCATTTGGATAGTCCTTCAACCAATCAGGACAATGATCCGGGTGCGCCTGATGGATAAGCCAGTTTGAGAGTGGTTCCAGCAAAAGCAGGAGACATAAATGTGACTCTCCACAGCAAAACCAATCGCTTGTCGCAACAGACGTTTCCGAGAAAATGGCCATTTATGTTACGCGTGCTAAAATCGTGAATTTTTTTTGGTGTGTGTTTTGAAACAGTGGGAGGTCTTTACACTATACAGCCGTGAATACATTTCGCTGAAAAACTTACTTTTCTAGTCTAAAAATGTGAGTTTCTTGAGGTGAGAAATTCAACTCCAGGAGAATGTTAGAGGCGTCTCGTTTTTACCGCTCTACTCTAATATTTACGGTAAATGCACTCATTGACAACCACCAAGCTATCCGCGTGCTGTGTCGTTGTTAATAGCCTACCGTAAACTATAAAGTAGCTGCGACCTTACAAGGCGTTTGTGAGTGTTGAGTCGACAGTCAACTTCAGAGGCAGATTACTGTATTCCAATCGCCGGCAGATCGGGCTGGGTTTGCCCAGTCTATGGCATGACATGATAGGAAACAAATATTACCACAATCGTAACATTTCAGATCTGGCAAGTAGTCACTGATCCTAGTATTGGTGAATTATAATGAATACATGCATTGTAAACAACCACTAAACACTAAACTAAAACTAAGGACAGAGTTGGAAGATAATAACCACCTCTAATTGGATAACCAACATCCCAAATCCCAAATTTGCCGAAAGGTCTAATGGGTATTCCCAGGCTAGAGCATTATGCTAAAGTCTGATACATTTTAATTTAATTTAATGTCAAATGTGTTGGTTTTTGAATGTGTAAACCAGATACCCTCCAGGAACAGTTTGAAGGGGTCTATTTGAGGTGCCATGTTGGCCAGGTCCATGTCATATGGCCTCTAAGATCATAAATCCAACATGGTGTCATGTAAACAAATATATAAATATACCATCATATTTGATATTATTTTGATGATTTGTATAAAAAACATAATTGTGGGCATGTCAATTAGACCTTGTTAGTTCTCAGTTGACGATGATGTGTGTCCTGTCTGGCGTCTGACGCTCGTTATCTCTGTCCCCCTCAGGTGAAGTATTCGACTACCTCGTGTCTCATGGGAGAATGAAGGAAATAGAAGCCAGAGCCAAATTCCGGCAGGTAAGGAGGTTTGGCCCCCTCATTGGGAGTGGGTGGTACAGTAGGCTGCTGACAACATACCCACACAATGAGATAGCCAATATGTTAGAATGCATTGCTCACAAAACAACAACAAACTTTATTCTATAGCAGGAGAGTAAAAAGTGATTTGCATAAAGAAAATGTTAAAAGAAAAACAGGCCTAAAAGAAACAAATGCCAATAAATCTACTTTGGAAATATATTGTAGGGCAAAACTGACAATGTACTGTACATTGGACAGGCACTAAAGATGAAGATAAAAAAAGATAAACTGAATCACTTTGTTCTCCATGAAACACTTAAAACACCAAATACTAAACCCTTCAGTTGAACATGCTGCCATGGTGTTTGTGGAGAGTGTCTGATCCGGTGGCTCAGTGCCAGATTAAACGCCTGATCTGCTCCTCAGTCAGCTGCTTTCTGGATTATCCACAGCCAGTTTTGCTGAGCCACAGAATGAACCTCTGTGAATTACTCTAGTGCACTGTCTTATCCGTACCACAGTAGCGCTGTGAGTACAGCCTCTGTACTGTACTGCCCTGTCTCAGGCTAGCCACAGTAACATTAGTGGAGTATGTGTACTCTAATGCACTCTCTCAGGCTAGCCACAGTAGCGCTAGTATAGCTTCTATACTCTAATGCAGTGGTTCCCAACCTGGGGTCCGGTGACCCCAGTAGGGGCCGCCAGAGATTGCAGGGGGTTCGCACAATGTTGCCTGAAGTTGTGAGATTACCAAAATTATATTTGCGCACATTGAATGTATAAAATCACTATATAGCACCAATAATACACCCAGTTGGATAATCAAAACTATGTAGAATCCAGAGTTTCAGGTAGTAGTTCAGGTAGGGGTCCCTGGCTTGTCGTAGACACAGGTAAGGGGGCCTTCAAGGGAAAACGGTTGGGAAACGCTGCTCTAATGGACTCAAATGTCAGTCTAGTAGCACAGCAGTGGTTTGAATGTCTGCCCATCCCATTACATACTCTGAGGAAGGCTCTTAAATCTATTGGCTATATTTTGATTGATGGACACAGTGCAAAGTCTTAAATCTAGCCATAGCTAATTAAAAAAAAAAAAATAAATAAACATTAACACCACGTCCACGAGCAATACTTTATTTGTTGATATGTACTTTGACTGGCTTTTAAATTATGGCCCAATGTCTGCCATTGTACTGTAAGTGTGTCAGGACTCAATATCTTCCATAAACCAGGGTTGAACCTGGACAAGGATTATTTGGTGCATGTTCAACCTTTAGATTCAAAGCCTTTGTGTCTGTTTCAGCTTGTGGAGTCAGCGCGCATCGCAGTCTTCATCTCTGATGATGATGATGATGATGAGTGTAGTCAGTGTGATGGGTGACCAGACCATGGTCATCTGACTCTCACAACAACTGTGTCTGTTTCAGATTGTGTCTGCTGTCCATTACTGCCACCAGAAAAACATAGTCCACAGAGATCTGAAGGTGAGACTCACTTACTGTTATAGAGAGATAGATAGATAGATATTACGTTATTGATCCTCGAAGATATAGAGATAATGTTGAAATGTTCACCTTGCTTTCTGAGTGTGTTTAATGTAACATTTTACTGTTGTGTCGAGTGCAACATATCCTTACTGTACCATGCTGCTAAAACTGAAATGACAGATTTACTGCGCAGTGAGCAGAAACAAACAGACAAGACAGGCAGTATGGCCTAAAGCGTTCTACAGTGTGGGATGTACATTGCTGCTGAATGCTTCTTGTTGTCTGTGCAGAAGAGATAAATGGTTAATCGTCTACCCTACAGGGATGTATGAGATTTATGCAGCAGGACTAGATAGAAGTACTGCCATTGTATGGTTTCTGTATGCCGTGATTCTGAATTGAATGTCTGTGGTAGCCCGTAGACGTTTGTGAACAGCACACATAGCCTCCAGTATGTAGCACATCGCTTTCCGGTTTGTGTGGTTTGTCGTAGGCTGAAAACCTTCTGCTGGACGCTGACGCCAACATCAAGATCGCCGACTTCGGCTTCAGCAACGAGTTTACGCTGGGCAACAAGCTGGACACCTTCTGCGGATCACCGCCCTACGCCGCGCCCGAGCTCTTCCAGGGCAAGAAGTACGACGGGCCTGAGGTGGACATCTGGAGCCTGGGGGTCATCCTCTACACACTCGTCAGCGGCTCGCTGCCTTTCGACGGGCAGAACCTAAAGGTTAGAGCGGAGTGTGTGTGTATGTGTTTGTGTGTGTGTGTATTTGTATTTGTGTGTGTGTGTGTGTGTGTGTGTGTGTGTGTGTGTGTGTGTGTGTGTGTGTGTGTGAGAGAGAGAGATTGACATGGCCTCAGGCCAGACATCTCTATGGAGATGAGAGGTTATCTCTTCTAATGTTGCCCTTTTAAAGAACAGAACCTAAAGGTTAGAGTGGAGGCTCTGTGTATGTTTGTGTGACAGTGCTAGAGACAGACCCATGATGGCTATCTGAACCCTGATGATTATGCTCTTCATGCTGGTCAGCCACTCATGCCCTTCTATGGACAGAACCTGGAGGCATGAAGAATCGGGTTAAATACCCACTAACCCAGTCAGACGCTCAATTACCTTCTGTGAAGACTGTTAGTCGTGACTCATGTTCCTCAACAATGTTTCTTGCTTTCTGTGTGTGTGTGTGTGTGTGTGTGTGTGTGTCTTTGCAGGAGTTGCGTGAGCGTGTGTTGAGAGGGAAGTACCGCGTGCCCTTTTACATGTCCACTGACTGCGAGGGCATCCTCCGTCGCTTCCTGGTGCTCAACCCCACAAAACGCTGCACCCTGGAGGTGGGAGGAACACACTGCACTGCGCCGACATAACATAAATGGTTCTAAGGCTCTGTTCAGAGTTAAAATGGTTTTTCTTGTCACCACTATTGTTTTATATATCTGTAGCCTGCCACTCTCTGAAATGTGAAGAGTCACAGTGGAGCAGAAAAAAATAATTTTCAGGAGGATTTAGTAGCTGACTGTTGAACATAAGCACCTGACTGTAGTAAACACTGATATTGTTGTACTCAAGTGTTTATGGTATTGAGAGTACATTTTCACTCACTCAATGTGTTTTCTCCTCAAGCTGAAAACCTCAAGACCATTTTTAATTTCACCACTGATTTGCCCTTTTGTTAGGATTTAAGTCAATGGGCTTTATTTTGACGATCAGAAATGTGGCGCAAAGCTTATTCTTATCTTACACGCAGTTAGTGGCGGATTTTGCGATATGTGCTTCACTCTCATGAAGCCTTGTGCCCAGGGGTGTGGCAGAAGGTGTGGTCTGGCCCATGACCCAATAATCTTTTGGTTATATGTGAGTGTGACACTTGGGTAAAGCAAAACTCCCATCTCTGAACACTGCCTTACAACATTCAAAACATTTATGCAGTAAAGACTACAGACATTTTTTATATTTACAAATATGAAAATTGGTGCTTTCTCTCTATTTCCAAAGCCTGACAAACCTTCTATCTCAAATGTAAAAAAGGACAATTAGCGTATTATTTGATATGTCCTGCTCAGCTAATAATGAAGGACAAATGTATGATGCAGTATGTTATTACAATGGAGAAAGGTATGATACAATAATATGTTATAATGTATTGTCTTCAGCAAATAATGAAGGACAAATGGATCAACGCTGGTTACGAGAATGATGACCTGAAGCCTCACACAGAGCCTATAGTGGACTACAGCGACGCCGACCGCATCCGTCAGTACAAACATTCTCTGTCCACAGTACAGTTGCACACACAGAGCTGCTTTTGAGTAATGCTGAAATGGAGTGCACTGTAGTGTAAAAACACCACGTAGAAATGCATCTGGTGTCATAGTATAGGTGTACAGTATTGTAAGTGTGTATTGTTTTATAACCTCCTGCTTTATGGGCCATTCACACCTAAAACAATAACTGTAACGATAACTAAAGCGATAACTAAAACGAAATGAGAGCATTCTGTTCATTGCAGTAATCACTAATCATTGCAAGTAAAGGCACAATAACGGGCATATACAGTAGGCTCTATGCATGTCACAATTCCGCATCCTCTTGTACTGGCAGATTAACTTCCTGTTACCCTGGTAAATAAGCAAATCAAACTGCATCCGATGGAATGTAGAATTTTAAGCAGGAAGCTGGTCTGCTGATATAACTTGTACCCAAAAACACACCAGAACCCCCATGCTCGGAGCGCATTCCTTCCAGGGTGTACTACAAAAGCTACTTTCAGGCGATATTGTTGATATTAGTTGTGGCATGTATCCAGGAGTACCCAGAGCTCTGCCTATAATCATATGTCACAGTGCCACAGAGGGCCTCTGTTCCTCACGTCTCTCTGTCTGTCCTCTTATAGAGGTGATGGTTGGGATGGGCTTCACCTCCGAGGAGATCAAGGACTCTCTGCTCAATCAGAAATACAACGAGGTGTCTGCCACCTACCTGCTGCTGGGGATCAAGACTGAGGTAATGCACCTAGCGCTCAGCAGGTGGCGCTGCAGACTTAAGTTGTTTTGTCTGTGTGTCTGTCAATTATGGCCGACACTCTAGGAAACATCACTGACTAAGTCAGTTTCAGTTGTTACACACAAAGATAGATAAGCATGGCGTTCCAGTGCTTGAAATGGATATACTGCACACAGGATGTGTATCACACTGTACAGTTTACTGCCTTCTACACCCCAAAGACTTCTACAGTCTCACACTTCCTGTGCTCTTGTAATGATTAAAATCAGTGCTTTGTGTTTACTCTCAATAGGTCGACTACCTACTGTAGCCTATTGTTGTTTCTCGATTGTAGACCCCTGGGGTTGGAATAGTGGCTAGTGGCCGTCATGGCTAACTTTCCGTATGATTTTCTCTGCTACATTGTTGTTGTTTGTTGTTGTTGTTTTTGTTTAGGATGGTGCTGAGACACGGAGCGGCAGTATGACTCTGCCCCGCGTGCGGCCCAGCCCCATCACCAACGGAACCAACAAGCACTCGTCCGCCACCGGCTCCTCTTCATCCTCCTCCTCCTCCTCCCATAGCAAGACGCAGCGCAGCAGCTCCACCTACCACCGGCAGAGACGGCACAGTGACTTCTGTGAGTGCGCACACTGATCCGGGATCTGTTCTACAGCAATAGGGTTTCTTTAAGCCCAGCACCAATCTTGGATCTTGATAGTGCATAAGGCCAGTTAGCCTTTAGCTATAGGCTAACTGGTCTAACCCACTTTCAGTGAATTATGCTAAGCTAGGCTAACAGTGTCAGAATGGGTTATTGCAAGCACAGAGAAGAAAATTATTTGTCTAACTCTGGGGTAGATAATTAGCAAATAAGATAATTTCCTAAAGAGATGGTGTGTCCCTTTAAGCACACAGTGGCCTCTGTGAGTGGACTGCACTGGCAGGGTCTTACATTTTAAAAGTACTGATATGACTACATAAGGGCCATTAGATTTCTGTAGTAGCATTTGTGCACAAATATGGTTCCTTCAGTAACTTCCGTGAGTGTAGATTGTAGATCTGAGGTCTGTTGCAAATTGTAGAAGTGACTCATACTGTATATAGTAGCATTTAAGTATGGTTTCTTCATGTACTGTACAGAGGCAAGACAAGACTGATCTCTGTCTTAGTTTTTCCAGCTTAATGATATTACTGTACATTTCATGCTTGATGTAATTACTGTATACAGTCTCTTTACTCTTCCTCTGTGTGATCCTGTTTCTCTTATGGCCGGGAGGTCCAACAAGTATTTGCATCAATCTTCCTGCTGATGCATTACATGGTGACTATTTTTTGTTTGTCATCTCTGACCGTTTCTGTTCTTTTGTGTGTGTGTGTGTGTGTGCGTGGCACATGTGTGTGTCTGTGTGCGATGCCACGTGTGTGTGCGTGTGTGTGTGTGGGCGGCACGTGTGTGTGTCTGTATGCGGCGTGTGTTTGTGTGTGTGTGTGTGTGTGTGTGTGTGTGTGTGTGTGTGTGTCTGTGTGCGCCTGTGTGTGTGTGTGTGTGTGTGTGTGTGTGTGTGTGTGTGTGGTTGTCAGGTGGTCCCAGCATGCCGGTGATGCACCCTAAGCGGAGCCCTACCACGGGCGGTGACCGTGACCTGCGTGAGAGCCGCATGCCCCCGCGCAAGGCCAGCTGCAGCGTCATGGGCAGCCGCAGCCTGCCCCCCTCCAGCCCCATGGTCAGCAGCGCCAACAACCCCAACAAGGCCGAGATCCCTGACCGCCGCAAGGAGATGACCGCCACCACCGTGAGTCACCGCCATACACTCTTAAAAAAGGGTTCTTGGGGTGCTATATAGATAGAACCATGCAGGTTTTAAAGAACCCTTAGGGGTTCCTTTGATGAACCCTTCAAAATGGTCAAAAGAACCATTGAGGGGCGCCATATATAAAGCATGATATTTGGTTCTATATAGCAACTTTGTTCTAAGAGTGTAGAAGCAGAGGACAATGAAAAAAGAATGATAGCAGCATATTGAGAGAAAGGTGGAGAATAGCAAAAAGAGAGATGCAGGAATGAGAAAAGAAATGGCAAGAATTGAGAGTGAGAGTGCGAGCGGAATTTTAGAGATGAGAATATTATTGCTATTTTAACCTCAGTGGTTTTGGTTCTGGCTCCGGAACCTTCCTCTGACACCTCACAGGTGTTGCCATGACGCATGTTTGCCAGCTGGTCATGTTTACGTCGCTCCTGAAGTGGCATTGCAGACATGCATGTTGGGTCTGCTAGTTTCTCTAGGACACTATATCCCAGACAGAAACTATTTCAGGAGAAGACTGGATTCGTGAAAAGTGAATATGTTTAAAATAAATTTAAATGGCATGCAAATTAGACTACATAACAGCAAATTAGGTTATGTAAGAGGGTCCAGACAGTGACAGGAGGTCAAGAGTTGTGCAGCAGTTAAAAGCTTCCCCCCACACACTTCTGTTCCTCCTTTTATGACTCATTTCCAGGAAGTCATCCAAAAAGGCTCCATCTCTCTCTGAGATATTTGTGCTAGAACTGAACAATATGTGAAGAACGGCTCTAGCTCACATTTATATTTGTACAGAGCTGCTTCTTACACTGCAGTTCAGATGTATGTTTTTCATCAGGTTATTTGTTCCCTCTGTGTCCGACTCAAGATGTTGCCGTTTTGTTTCAGCAAATCACTCAATGCTCTGTGAGTGGAGCCGCATTAACATATTGGTTATTCTATTAATATGGTTATGGTTATAGGTATTTAGTAGAGGTTTGGTTATGATTATACATATGATTATGGTGATGGTTATATGTATTTAATACCGTAGATATTTGGTTAGTATAATTAGTGGGCTTGCTGCAAGGCAAACCCATCTATTGTTCTTCCAAAGCAAGCACATTTCAAACATTTTTATTCAACAATAATATTATTTATTATTCCTGTTCACCCACTTTTTTAAGATGCATGTTCTCCTAGAGCGTTTGAGCTATCGACATTTTCGAACTATTCCAGTTTTCCGCCGGTTTCCAGTTCCATTGAAATGAATGGGGAAATTATTTTTTTGGTATTTGTTTTGCAGCCTGTTTTTAAATCATTGTTGACTTAATCATAATAGAAGTCATCAGCTAGGTTGGCATTGTTAGCATAGTTAGCATGGTTAGCATAATTAGCACCATTTTACAGTTTTTGCCTATTGCTATTGTTTTGCAGAATTTGGCTCATTATTTCAGAACTCTACACACAGCTATATAACACATAGCACTTGGGGGTAAACAACTCACATTTATGTCAAAATGAAACGCTGCAATCAAAACGTAACACTCCTATATAAAAACTAAATTCTTGCAACAAAACTAAACACACATGCACCATTTGAATTACCCTTTCATATCACCAGTAACACACTAATGCACTTTATAGAAAACACTGCCGTCTTTGTGTTTCTATTTTTTTTGTTTTTTGCATTTGGTCATTTTTCTCTGTTTTTGAACAAAGTGTCTAATGTAAGTGTTTCACAATAAGTATGTTACAGAATTGCAAGCAAAGTGCAAAGTTTATAATGTGTTTAAGCTATGGTTTCACAGTGTTTACAAGTATGCAACAAGAAGTTCAACTTTTAAAGCTTTGGTCTAAGCATGTGATTTTAGTGTGTAAGCAATAGGCAAAAACTGTCAAGCAAGTGTAGATGTACTAACGCTTTTGCGCCCACTTCAGGCGTATTCGTTTCGCAACGTGCGTATAAAAAGATGGCGAGGTATATACTAACTAACCGCAATGAGGTGAAGGCGCACGGGAGCTGAGAATGGCAAATTGCGCTTTTCCCTCTCATGCATATGGATCTACAGTATGGGAGTGTCAGATGATAGTAGGAGGTTCGTGTAAAAAGATGGGAGGAGAAGCGAAAAATGCGCCTAATTATGTATTCCCCTCTATGTACTAAGACTGCCCGTGAAAGCGCTCGTCTATTTTGCACCTAAATATTTCCGCCTTGTAAAAGCAGGTGTTAAATGCGGTTTGCTGTTAAATGCATCTATAAGAGAATCATTCAAAGACAACAAAACGCTAATTAGACCACCAGTTTTGCATCTTTGTACTACATCAAAAGCAACCCTAACTTTCGTTGGCCTTTCAAACGTCTACTTTCACTTTCACGCCATCCGCTTAAACTTTCCTACTTGTTAGATTTGATAAATCTTCCATAGCCTAAGTGCACAAGTAAGCCTAGTCTGAGAAGAACGACTGCTCTTCATTATCTTCCTGCTTGTTGACATTATGCATTGTATTATTTCATGATTGCTAAACGTTGGATTCCTTTTAATGTTGTCATCAGTTAACTTCATTCAACTGCACTTCTGATTGAAGTGTCGTTCAGTTGTTGTCCATCGCTAATTGCGTTATAGGGGGCGGAGAGCGGCGCAGATTACCCAACGAATTTCAGGATTAGTAAATAGGACGTAAACTGAAGTATCATAGCGTGTGCTCTCTGCGTGTTGGCCTTGACGCAAACAACGTTACGATCGCTAATCTACGTACATCTGGCCCTCAGTCTCATAAAACTCTGCATTATGTTTCAGGGCTTATCTTAGGACATGGTGCAGAAAGGTGGAAGGCAAAAAAGATATGGAGGGATAACTAATGTTGAATTTGTTTTGTGTGTGTGTGTGTGCGTGTGCGTGTGCGTGTGCGTGTGCGTGCGCGCGCGTGCGTGTGTGTATGTGTGTGTCTGTGTGTGTGTGTGTGTGTGTGTGTGTGTGTGTGTGTGTGTGTGTGTGTGAATAGAATAACATCCCAGGCAGTGCCATGACTCGCCGCAACACATACGTGTGTACGGACCGCTCCAACACGGATAGACATTCACTACTGCAGAACGGCAAAGAGAACAGGTGAGGGTCACTAGACACACACACACACACACACACACACACACACACACAGAGACACGCAGATATACACACGTATGCATGACGTCTGCATCCTTATAGAGGATAGCCCTTTATATTTAGATCCACTTATCTAACTTGTTGTTCTCTGCACTCCACACACTTTTGCACTCTGTCTCCCTCTCCCTCTCCCTCTCTTTCTCTCTATTCATGTCTTCATTCTCTCTCCTCTTTCACTTTCTCTTCCCTCTCTATCTCTCTTACCCTCTCCTGTGTTTCTTCCCTCCTCCCTTCCCCTCCTCTCTCCCCTCCTCTCTTTCCCTCTCCTCTCTCTCTGCCCTCTCTCTCCTCTCCCCCCTCCTCTCTTTTCTCTCTCTCTCTCCTCTTTTCTCTCTCTCTCTCTCCTCCTCCTCTCTCCTCTCCTCTCTCCTCCTCTCTCTCTCCTCCTCTCTCCTCTCTCCTCCTCTCCCCTGCTCTCCTAGTTCTCTGTCTCACCGGCTGCCCCCCACTTCCCCGTCCACTCTGAGCATGGCGGGTGCGGGTGCGTCCTCCTCCTCCTCCTCGGGTGAGCGCTGCCGCCTGACGCGCGGCTCCACCATCCGCAGCACCTTCCACGGGGGTCAGCTGCGGGAGCGCGGGGGTGGGGGGGTCCCGTCGTACGGCCCGCCGCCCACCTCCCCCACGCTGCCCTCGCACGAGGCCGCCGCCCTCCCCCCGCACGCGCGCAGCCGCGCCACCTCCAACCTCTTCAGCAAGCTCACCTCCAAACTCACGCGCAGGTAACGGGGCCCGGCCGCCCACCCAAACCCAACGCTACCAAAACCCTGCGCCAGCCTTCTTACTGAGGCACAACTCACACACACACACACACACACACACACGCGCACGCACATACACGCAGACACATGCACACACACATACACATACATGCACACACACAAGCACACACACACAAACTGCACACGCAATACATGCACACACACACACACACACACACACACACACACACACACACACACACACGCATAGAGGGACACAGAGACTGCTGAGAACTGTATTGCATATACACACACTTACAGTACACAAAACATGTGCTCATATTGGAAAAATAGGTGTAACGCCATTACAGGCATACTGGAATAATAATGGTGTTATTAGGAAGTGTTGTGATGGTGTGTGTGTGTGTGTGTGTGTGTGTGTGTGTGTGTGTGTGTGTGTGTGTGCGTGTGTGTGTGTGTGTGTATGTGTGTGTGTGTGTGTGTGTGTGTGTGTGTGGGTGTGTGAGTGTGTGGGTGTGTGTGAGTGACCAGTGCTGATTTCCAAGAGTGCCAACAAAAGGGCGGGGGCTCATGGATTTGAACAGAAGGGGAACCCCCCTGCCCCCCTCCTACCATCCCAGTAACGTGAATTGTAATGCACTGCAGAGTATCTCATATATATGTTTACTGGGGCAAACAGGTGATCTTTATGTGTTTACTGAGGCCACACCTGACAGGTACTGTGTGTGACAGTAACATGTGGATATGTGGATGGAGGAAAATAGACACGTCCACAAACTGCAACGTCTCAGTGACCGTTGAAAGGGTAAATCTGGTCAAAGGGTTCATATGGACAGTTGGGGAAACTGAACTGGACTAAAGGGTAGATGAAGGGTTATTTTAATGAAAGGAAACATTAGTAGAGTTACTCTGGATGAAAGGGTAAATAGAGTACATCTAGAGTTTATAGAGTACATTTAGAACACCAGGGGTTCCATAGGTAGGACAGGCATCTGGGAATGATTGGCTGCTTCAGTTGTCTGTCAGAGTTTGGCTTCTCCTGTCACCATAGCAACATGCCTGTTATCAAGACACGGGGCCCCAAACGGCTCTGCCTATCTTGGCAAGGTGTAGTGGCACTTTGAAGGATAACTGATGTGGCATGAAAACTGTACAATGCTCCCGTGTAAATCTTACAATAAAACATGTAAATCTTACTACAATAAAACATGTGACATCATACCTGTTACTGAGTATTTAGTCTGAATTCCAGCTGTTGTGTTTTGGTTAATTGCAGTTGTGATATTTTTGGGGTTTGCTCGGTCAAGCTCCAGTGACCGTTTTGACCTGCCTTGACTTGTCTAAACCGGAGTCGTCCTTCCCTCTCTAGGTCCTGCTAGAGGTGTGTGTGGCTGCCTCGCTGCCTCGCTGCCTCGGCCATGAGGGCTTTGGTTCTAGATGTGTAGACTGTGTGCCTCTTACCTTGCCTCCTCTCCCTCCGCACTCATTGATGTCATTTTTTACCCGTCTCTCAGTCCCCCATGGCTGCTCTCTCTCTGGCTTCTCCCTTTCTCTCGGAGTACTTACTTCCTTTCTTCTTTCTTTTTTGTTTCTTTCCTCTCTTTCTCCTTTCTTCTTGTCTCGTTTGTCTCACCGTGTCTCTCTCTCATGCTTTGTCTCTCTTGCTCTCTCTCTCTCCTTCTTTCTGCCTTTCTCACTGTCTTTCTCTCTCACGCACACATCCTCTTTGTCTCTTCCCCATCCTCTGTTTTTCTCTCTTTTCCTCACACATTCTTTCTTTTTTCTTCCTCTTTCTCTCTATCATTTGATCTATCTCTGCCTCTTTTGGTTTTCTTCTTTATCTACTCTCTTTTGTTCTACTTTTCTCATCTTTTGTTATTTTATTTCTTTCTTTCTCCCTCACTCTTTTTTCACTCACTCTTTTTCTTTCTCTTTATTATTCTCTATCATTCTCCCTTTCTCTCCCTCTCTGTCTCTCTCTCTCTTTCTCCCTATCTGCCTCTCTCTCCCCCCTCTCTCTCTTTGTCTCACCTTCACTCTCTCTCTCTGTCCTGTCTGTGTGTATCAGGGTCAATCTTGACCCCTCTAAGCGCCAGGGCTCAAACAAGTCAGTGTCGGGTTGCACTCTCCCCCAGGGATCAAAAACAGTTAGTAAGTCCCCCTGTCTCTCGCTTCTCTGCCTGCCTGCCTGCCTGCCTGTCTGTCTGCCTTCCTGTGTCTCTCTCTCTCTCTCTCTCTTTCTGCTGATTGCATGTCTATCTACCTGCCTGCTGTCTGTCTGTTTGACTATCTGCCTTTCTCTCTCTGGTAGCCGCATGTCCACCTGCCTGTCTGTTTGTCTGTCTGTCTGTCTGTCTCTCTGCTAGTTGCATGTCTGTGTGCTCACTCAGCTTGTCTGTCTGCCTGCCTCTCAGTCTTCTTGATGTTGAGTAATGGACAGCTGTTGTGACTGTACCTCATGGATGTGGAGTGTATTTGACATGAACAAAAGACATTTAAAGACTCGTGCTTTGATGGGTTCATTTGTTGGTTTGTTTGTTTGTTGGTTGGTTGGTTTGTCTCAGTGTTTTGAATGCAGTGCGATATCTTGCATCTACAGTGATGACAATGTCCCATTGAGCTGAGCAGGGAAAAAATTCATCGGGCTCAACGCACCAGTTGCCACTCTTACAGTGACAAGACTGTTCCTCGGACTCTGAAAGAGTCATTTGTGCTTTGGGCAGACAAACCAGTCTATACAAAAGCTATCCAGAATCTTATCCCAAAAAGATCTGTCCAATCCCAGTGAAGCTCAGAGGACCATCTATTCACATCAGACTAGGCTTGTAATTTCCTGGAGTTCCAGACATAATAGCAATTCTTCATTCATGACGGCCTATGGGTAGAAAAAGTCATTCTTGAGAATTCAAGACTGACATATGTACGGTCATAATTGCCCCATAACCTTCTTTGAAATGTGTAAACAGCTGGGTTCTTACGCATTTCTTAATACCAAGACTAGAGCATTTGCAGACACAGATCCACATAAAGTATTACAGTTGTTGTTGTTTGGGACGCATGAATTAATTGCATTTCACGTATGAGAAAGTCTATGTAGATGACATATTAGTGTTCTGCTCAGCTCATTGGCTTAAACAGTTGACGCTTACCTCATCTGCCTTTTGTAGTCCATAAACCAATATCAAAACAGTAGCAGTGTCATAAGGAGTGTTTGCTATCAACGTCTTCATCTGTTGATTTTGTGATTTGTGTGTGAGAGTGTATTTCTTTAAGGATGAACTTTGTGTGCATGGTAGTTTAAAGCATGCCACCACTGATGTGTGCCTTTGGGGTTCATTGGGACATTTTTATGTTGATTTTTCTGCAATGTAATCGTCTTCTTCTGTATCTTCTTCTTCTTCTTCTTCCTTTCTCTCTTTCTCTCCCAAGGGTCGCAAATGAACCTGAGGGAGTCAGCAGACCTTCGGTCACAAGGTCAGTGGTTGTTCTCACCCATTTAGATGATGGAATGCGTGATTATACAGCGGAAATACACAAACATCCCTCTCAGAATGACACGATTGAATTCATCCAGATGAACAAGGCTCTCTTTCAGTGTGTTGTCTCCGTGTAATGTAACAGGGAGCAGCATACCTACAGTATTAATATCTAAGATCTAATACTTTTTTAACATTGTCAGGACTTTTAACTGTAGTATTGTTTACTGTAGTTTTCTTTTGTATTAGTTAATTTAAAAGAGACTACCGTTGAACTGATTACCTATCCAATTAGCATCTGGAGGCCTTGGGCTATAATGTGATCTCTACATAAAGATGGTGGTTTAGCTCATGTTGATTGTTTTCTGCAGTGAAGTGTTAATCTCTCTCTTCCTCCCCCTCTCCCTCCTCTCTCTCACTCTCTCTATCTCTCTATTTCCTTCTCCCTCCTCTCTCTCATTCTCTCTATCTCTCTATCTCCTTGTCCCCCTCTCTCTCCTCTCTCTCTCCCTCTCTCCAGTGGCCATCTACCTGGGCATTCGAAAGCGCCCGAGCCCCGGTGCGTCGGAGGCGGGGGCGGGCGTTGGTGGGGGGGGGATGTGAGGGGCCGGTCGGCGGCGTCGGTGGCGGTGTCGGCGGCGGCGGCAGCAGTGTCGGCTCCTCCCCCACGCGCGCCGGCCGAGGTGGTGGTGGCGGTGCGCGAGGCGGCGCGGGGCTGCGGCTGCCAGGTGCGCCACGCCGGGCCCTTCCTGCTGTGCTGCAGCCGGCAGAGCGAGGCGGGCGGCGCCACCGTGGCCTTCCAGGCGGAGGTGTGCCAGCTGTCGGCAGGAGCGTCCGAGGCCAACGGCGTGCGCTACACCCGCCTGTGGGGGGCGCCGCTGGCCTTCCGCCACCTGGCCACGCAGATCTCCAAGGAGGTGGAGCTCTGAGAGAGAGATGGAGAGATGATGGAGAGATGACGGAGGAAGTGGGGTGGGGAGAGGTGCATCCTGGGAGAGGCCAGACTGACTTGGCACAGGCCTCACCGCTCACGTCACCCCACCCCCCCCACCCCCTCCTGGCCCCCAGTCCCTTGTCCGTTTCGCTGTAGAGAACTTTCTCCCCACCCCCTCCCCCACCCCCACCTACTCTACATTTACTCCCTCTCCCTCACTCCACCCCCACCCCTACCAAACCACCTCAAGGGTATGTAGACATTTTAAGACGTCCTCCTTACTTCTCCTAACTCTCCTTACAGCCCCCCTGTTCTCCAAACACACACACACACACACACACACACACACACACACAGAGACACACACGCACACATTTTAGAGAGTACCATCACTGACCTATAGTGTACATGCCGCACACATAGAGAGCTTACACTTCGACACGATTATCCATTTAACATGCTGCAAACACCCGTAATCACACACACACACACACACTCTCTCTCTCTCTCTTTCACCCTTTAGCCTGTGTTTCTGCACTCTACTACTCGAGTTAAACACATACACACCACACACACCACACACACCACACACACACACACACACACACACACACACACACACACACATTGACACACACTAAAGAAAGCATCCCTCTGAGCAACCTCATCCACTGGACCCTGATCCAGTCTGATCTTTTTTTTTATTATTATTAATTTATTCATAATTATTAAGACCTCTGTTAGTGATAACATGTTTTTTTTACCACCTCTATTTATAATTCCTTCCACTGTTTTCATCCTGGTCATCTTTACTTCATATTTATGTGGATTTATGTTGTGTTTATTTTTTTCTGTTGTTATGTTTGGCACTGATGATAGTTCATCCCTCACAGAGACCTGTTGTCACATGTGGAAGATGATATGCACAAATATATAAAAGCCAGTAAAACTTCAGCCTCTGCTCAGCTGTTCCGTCATGAAAGTCTGTCCCTCCACTGTCCACCCGTAACCTCTCAGAATCAAGCTGTGTCCACTGGGTAATAGGATGCTACATGGCTTACTTAACAATCCACAAGTCCCATGTGCCTGCTGAGTCTGGCTAGGGTTTGGCTGCTGTCTGGGCCAGATCCAACCCCAAGGAGCTCCCATTGGAGGACTCACTGAGGGTGTTCATGTGTGGCTTAAGGCATAGAAAAAAGATAGTGCACTGTTTTCATTGTGGAGTTTTTCAGCCGAGCAAAGCATAGGCCAGCTACAGTTTCCAACTATGTGTGAGTGTGTGAATGATCTCATCATGCCAAGACACAAGGATATATATTTTTTATACATTCCGTTTGGGGTGGGGTGGGGGGGGGGGCACCACGACTAGTTTCTAATCCAGAGAATTGAATATGAAACTCAGAGAAGCTGGTTGTTCCACATACAGTGTTGGTAAAGGCCTAGGGGCTCAGAGAGGTCTCAGAAGCTCCGGTTCTAGAACTCAAGAATTTGTGCAATCCTTGATTGATGTGTTTGTAGGAGCAGTAGCAAAGCATTGTCTTTCCTCATCTGTCAATAGGAGAGAAGTTCTCACCATCTTCATTCATGAAATGATCATTTCAAGCTATTGGTTGGCAAAATTGTATTGACTGAGAGATCTGTATGAAAGCTGTCAACACACGTTGAACTCAGACATGGTTGGCTTTAGTGTTAAGGAAGTGTGTTGTTGGTTGTTTGGAAAGTCAGGTTTGGCTGAAAGTTTCCTGAATATTTTTAAAGGTGGTGACTGTGTTTGCGTAATCAGCTGTTACGCTGTTTTCTTCAGGTTTTTTATTGCTCCGAGCCATCAGGGTCATGTCATGAGTTGCAGACCTTATGAAGTCGTAGACAAAAGCTAGTGTGTCCCTGCAGGGAGAAACAGAGTGGTGTCAGTGCAAAAGGTTTGCATGACAGACAGATGGAAAGACAGAGGGTATCTGAAGATACATAGTAGCAGGAGACGCCTGTGTGCTGTGAGTGTTTTGGTGGTGCCGTGTAAATATGTTATCAGTGGGAATTTGTCTTGTTTTTCAAAGTTGTTTTCAGAGTTCACCTCTGTGGGATGTTCGTCTAGAACAGGGGTGGTTATAGTGTCAGCTGTACGGGGCTGGTCTCTCTACTTTGGAAGAGGAAGGGGGGAAATCCGACCAATAATCTGTACACCTGATTCAAATCATTCATTCAGATAGTGTTTACCAGGAGTCTCTCTCATTGGGCAGAGTATTCAGCGTCAGAAAATCCCCAGTTGATTTGATCACGTCACCTCATCCTCTTGGTGAGAGCGATGCCAGAGAGTAAATTGTGAGGACTCACACAGCCTTTGTCCTTGATTGCCTCCTTCCATTTGTGAAGTGTCCACGTAACAACTTGGAAGCTTGTGTGCAATGCACTGGTCTCATATAACTTCAGCAATGGAAACTAGTCACTCAGATATTTTCTGCAGGAAATGTATGATCATTCTTTTGAGTGAACAACTTATTTGGAGACAAAGGTTGACTGTAGGCTTCATCTAAGATTCCAGAACATGCAGAATGCCTGAATAGCTACATTTCCTCAACCACAACCCCCTTCCAACATTCCATAGTGCTCTCCACAGTAACCAATCTATACAGACAATCCCTGCCTTTAGCTTATGCAGAGGCATATACAACAAAAACAATCTCCCAATCTTCTGTCTCTCACATACTTAAGACACAGTTAGTGTTCGGTCATCCTAGAAGTGTGTACAACAGTGTGATGTGCTTCTCTCAGCTCTCAGAAGTGTCAGTAAAGCTAATGTTTATCACAAAGAAGGTTACGTGGCAGTTTGTTTTTTCCCCATAGAAGCTGCGCCTATTATTTGGTAGTGAGCCTTGAGCAAGATAACTCTGGAACAGACTCCTTTGATTTGGCCCTGATGTGGCCCTAATGTGGCTCTGATCTGGTTCAATATCTTTTGACAGTCCTCCAAACTTTGGGTTTTGTGGGCTGTCATTCCAAAGAGATGAGAGAGAGAGAGAGAGAGAGACAGAGAGAGAGAGAGAGAGAGAGAGAGAGAGAGAGAGAGAGTGTGTGTGTCATGAGTGCAGAACCGTGGCCCAGGAGGAGCACAAACCGAGACATCGTGAGGTCGTCCATCTTGAGAAGGCAGATTATAGACAAAACCTTCCACTTCCACCACCTCCAAAAAAAGGATGGAATATTTCTTTACACGGGACAGGGATTTGCAAGTGTTAAATATTACAGGCTATTGCATAGTGTCTTGGTTGGCACTAAACTGTTTTGTGCACCTTACAGATAGAATGCTACTGTATCTCTTGTGTTTTTTTTTTGTTTTGCAATCACATTAATGTGCAATCACACACTTCTAGGAGAAGTATTTTGCCCAAGTTTCAAAGTTCCTTTTGCAGCTGCATCCGTCCATTCCTCCATTCACGATGCACTCATGGTAGATAACATGCTAAGTACCTCTTACTGACTACTACTTACATGTGCAGGTACCTTTTGGAGTGATCGCTAATGCCATCAACATTTCTGTGACTCAGCCAAAACACATTGAGAAAGAACACCCTTTTCATTAACCTCATCGGATTTCATGAAAGCCACTTCTCCCATCATTTGATAAAGCAATTTAGGATTTCATTGGCACATTACTATTTCCGAATAATAGGCCGTGCAACATTGAAGAAGAGGCATGGTGTTAGGGTCCGTAAACATACATTAAAAAAGAGTTTACTAAAAAAAAAGGCTACTTTGTGGCCTTTAAGTTCCTAAGAATACTGTTTAAGTGTCTGTGCCACAGACAAGGACAATTTAGACAACCTTTGCATGCCGTCCATCAATGACATTACTGTACTGTTTCAAGTGTTGACATTTGTAAAATGAACAATGGAATACAAATTAAACAGTCAAATTGTTCACATGATGTTAGCTCTTTAATGTAGCCAAATTATTTTTTCCTTGATGGGTTTCACTGTTGATAAACGTGAAGAGCACTTTGGATATATTCAGAGTTGCATGTATGAAGTTGGGATCACAAATTAGGGGCAAGAAAAACGTTTTCCAGTAGGTTGTAATTCTTATTGCTTTTAAGAGTGAAGAGAATTTTTTTGCCAGTGGAACATGGTTTGCACGCATACAACAAGTCACGTATAAGCAGAATTGGAGACAAATCGAAAGCTAGCTAGTCCTTAAATATATCATTGGACTTGTTAGTTACAAAGCCAATATTCCATTTTATAGACTCCGATTCTTCACTCTTGAAATTCTATAACATGTGCTAGCAGTAGCTGATAGCTGTTGCTTTGGCAAATCGTAATCGTCAATTCATGAACATAAAATGCTGCCCAGGTTTATTGCACAAGATTTCTATCAGTCTTTATGTAGTATAATCTCTGTTATTAAAATGACAATTCATGATCTACACTTGTAGTACATGTTTCATTTATTAAATTACTGTTTGTATTGTGTTTTTTGTTTTTAATGGAGCACACTCATTTTTGCGGGGCATTTTTTTATTTACTGTCTAACCCAGAGTGAGATAAGAGGGTACATACTGCACCTCTCTGCGTGTATGAACAGGGCTGACACCATTTCCTTATCTTAGGATAATTCACTGGAAGTGAGTTACATCACTTAGCCTATGGCTGAAATGGAGCTTTAAGCTAACTGGTCTAACCCACTTCCAGTGAATTATGCTAAGCGAGGCTAACAGTGTCAGATAGGGCTATTGCATGCAGATGGAAGGATATGTATCTTCTTCTCTCACTCACAGGTTCATGACAATGAAAATAATTCCTCCCAAATGATGGCATGTTCCTTTAAAATGATCAGACACGTTTGAAAAAAATATTTAGCCATTTAATTTTGTCTGGTTGGTTGTCAAAAATGAGTTTGTTGAAGAAAAGTCATGTCATATTATAGTTAACATCGAACTATCAACATTTATATAACGCAATACATTTTGTAATGTAAACATTTTGATCCTCTGAATGGGCTACAAACTGATGATCTGTTTGATTGTATTGCCAAGGCACATCTTATTTATATCCTGTCTTCCTTTGTATCACAGTAATTCATGATAGATGTCTCTTGTTGTATAAACCTGGGACATTTTTATGTGAATCACCAAGTCTCTATTCTGAACTTACAGTATAGCATTCATCTGGATTTAGCCAGTATTCTTTAATGCTACATTTATTTATGATTTTCTTTATGTCACTTCTTTGCCAAATACTAATGTAGCACTAACAGTACGGCATCATTGTAGGACAGTATGCATTGTTGCCAGTGATCCATCCAAGTGAACACAAAAATCAGACTGAGGTCAGCCTGTGCTAGGAGAAGTTGGTTGACATTGAGACTGAACATGGTGGGAATGAGAAAGCATGAAACAAGTCTTAATACTGTAGATCTAATGTAACATCAGGCACACAAGCCATGAATCAGAATGGATTGTCTCACATTTCCATTTGTTGGCCATTATATCTTCAGCTAATTCTCAACACAACTCATCTCAGTGGCTGCTCATTCCACCACAGCATCTAATGGGCTTCATCAGCTGAGATCAGATGGTGGTGCCTTTACATTTGCCAAAATACGTCTTCATCTATAGTCTCACTAGGAGGGATAATTGTCGTTAAACACTGTGTTGTCCTGCAGCAAAGAAAGACGTTCTTATTTATTTGTCCTGTTTGTTCAATTACTTAAATATTATTACGTTTTTCACAGTTAGAAGAAGGACATAGGAAGACCTGAAGAAGAGCACCTGTTTTGGCAACACTGCATGTGTTGTTGTTCCGTGTAATGGGTGGATCTGGTGCCACTCTGGCTCAGAAGGAATGAACATTGAATGAGAAGCTCTGGCCCAGAGTTGATTGACCCAGTTCTGGTGAAGGCTGTGCTGGACCCAGAACCATTTGTGGTCTGGAGCAGATGTTGCTTGTGTTGCTCCTGCCCTGCCCATCAGTTCGGTCGGTAGTGTCTGATTATGACCTTTGACCTCTGGTTCTCATTGCAGTTGGTGTCTGGGAAGACTTCCCCAGTGGTTGCTAGGGTTAGATTGTTGTGGTGATTAAACAAATATTAAAAAAGAAAACTCGAGAGCGAAAAAGTATTATTGGGTGGGAGTCGGGGGTGTGTTTAAGCTCAAAATAAATATTTTATTTCCAGGGTAGTCAATAAACAATTGAAACCAAGTCCATTACAGGATGACACTAAATAAGACAAGTTTCTGGATTTGTGGATCTTGTGTTGTCACAGTGTAACTACAGTGAATGCAGCATTTTCTTTGTTGATTTGGATCTGTGTCATTATTCAAAATTGCTATTTACAAAGAAAACCTGATCTTTTTGGCTCATCCTGACAGCAGCATAGATGATAAAGTGTGTGTGTGTATGTGTGTGTGTATGTGTGTGTTTCTGAATAAAGTGTGTGTGAGTGTTCATTATCACACATGTGGATAATAAGGGAAATGTGAATTTTGTGCATTTCTCCATTTGTCCCCTCTGTTTTGATTAGTTAATTGTGAGCCCCCTCTGTTTTGGATTGTAAACCCAAACCACCGCATTTCTGAGATTGATCTCAATCTCAGCTTCAGTTTTGTTCCCTGACGTTTTTCATTGTTCATGCATCTTTTACCTTGTTATCTTCGTGTTACTCGCTGGAATCTCACGGAAGCATTCATCCGCTCTGCCAAGCACACACCATTGGATCACAAGGGACCTTGGTCTGTTGTCTTCTGTGTTTGGCATTCTGCTAACAGGAGGGACATCCTCAGCGCAAACCCCCTCTACACAGCCCATATTTCACCCACTTGGGACCCTCAAGGGCCCCATCTTTAAATATTGTTCATTATTTGATCCCGATGCACTTGCATTAACTTGAATCTGCTGCACTCCTCGACATCATGGGCTGCACTGCCCGGATGCTACCACAGGAGGGCGACATTGTCTTAAATGTGAACACTTCAAGTTGTGGATATTTGCACAGGTACTTAATTTATTTTCTAGAATAATGTCTTTAATGAACATGATTTATATCAGTCGAATTAAGGCTGTATATAAAAAACATATGATTATAGTCTGTAATTTAGAACTCCAGGTTTACTCTTAGCTAGTACAGAGAAAGTACATCTAGTTCTTAACCAGTTTCTGTCTGTGAATAAGGGGTGACGGTTCTTGATTTGCAATCTTGCATGACTTCAGAAGGCAGTTCAGGCAGGGATGGAGTGTACATTTTTTCTCACACACACAATAGTCAGACAGGCATGTACGGACAAACCAAGTGAACAAACAAACAAATGTTCTTAAGCTATCTCCCAGAGTTACCCAATGTTATATGTTTTTGCTCTCTCTTTCTCTCTCTCTCCCTCTCTCTTTCTTTTTCTCTCTCTGTCTCCTCTTTATCCCTTTCTTGCTGTCTCTCTCATTCTTCCCTCTTTTGCTCTCTCTATCCTGTGTTGTGTGAGAGAGGGATGGATTCTAGAGATTTCTATAGCAGGCAAAACTTTCTTGAAGTAAGCTAACCCTATGTATGCACGTGTGTGTCTGTGTGTGTGTGTGTGTGTGTGTGTGAGAGAGAGAGTGTGTGTGTGTGTTTGTGTGTGTGTGAGAGAGAGAGTGTGTGTGTGTGTGTGTGAGAGAGAGAGAGAGCGTATGTGTATGTGTGTGTGTGTGTGTGTGTGCCTGAGAGAGGGAGGGAGAGAGAATGAGAATGACTATTTTGATTTAGTGATTGCCTTTCATGAGATCTGTTCAGTGTACACCCTGCAAAACCAATATGTATATGGGAGACCAATCATTGGAGCAAACTGTACCTATTTCCTTGAGGCTTAGTATTATAAGTGATGTGCACTGTTTGCAATGCTCTTTTTGAAAAAAATAAAATAAAATCCAATATGCAATACAGTATATCAAGCTTGAGAGATTGAGAGGGCAGGGCAGTAGTCCAGTGATCACTAACAGACTTGCTCCATCCTAAATGTGGTGTGTAGACACATAACGAACCCCAGGGGCCTTCTGTACCCCTGGCCCCAAACTGTGGAAGGATTATCAAGAGAAATAAAATTCACAAATGTTGGAATATTTGGCATCTTCTTGGTCTTTTTTTTAATACCTTATGAGTTAAAGGAAGCTATGCTGTCATTTACCGAGCCTTAACTGGTGGTTGTACATTATGAATGTTTTAATGTTTTTTTGGAGAGGTGGAATCAAATATGGCGTATGTATTTTTTGGGGAAATATTTCTCACATTCAGAGTTTGAAATGACTTTCTAGTCTACAGTATGTGTCCCTTGTGCTGGTGGCTTTGTTGACAATTGCAGTAAGAAATGGAGAGAGCGTTAAGAGTATTTGATCTTTCTTCATGGGGTTCATTTATTGTATGACAGTTTGATTGAATACTTAACAACCAAATTTAACCATTCGAATTTAAGGTGAAATCACCACATCAGGCGACGCCTGTATCTGTGGCATCTGATCCCAGGATGTTACCGACTGAAAAAGAATAATTGTGGAGCAGGAGGAGGAGGAGGAAAACATGGAGTTGAGAAAAGAAAGGAAAAGAAAACGTGAAAAAGGTTTTTCAGGAGGAAGGAAGGAAAGGACGGAGCCAAGAGTCTGTTGTTTTCAGAGCCGCGGTTTCTTCTGCGCTCTGGCGTCTGGATTGCACCATTGATTGTAAAAAACAAACAAAAAATGCACACATGGGTCCCTGTTTACTTCTGGGCAGGGATCATGGCATCGATGGCCTCTCCCTTCTCCAGCTTCTTCTCCATCTCCACCATGAGCTTGACACCATCCACCACAGCCTGGACCTGGTCCACCTCGGAGGAGCCCAGACGGTCAGCGTTGGAGATGTCGAACACACCACCGACGGAGGCAGTGTCCACACCACCTGTAGGCCAGAGGGGGGGGGGGGGGGGGGGGGGGGGGCAGAGATGTGTGAGAGAAGGTCTTTATCTGCAGCAGAGCATTTATCTAACCAATAACACATCCTTTGGGTCCCGATCATACTAAATCGTCCCCTTAGAATGTTCTATCTGACATTTTTGTCAAAATTGAGTTATTGACATATTCTTATTCTGTGACAAGTTCATAAAGTGAGGCGAGGGGATGTGTTTCTTGAAGCTGTATGCATTTTTGGCCATTACATCTAAAGGGTCGTGTTCCATTTATCAATACAACTCGTGTGTGTGTGTGTGTGTGTGTGTGTGTGTTTCCTACCTGTGCCACGCTTCTGCAGACGCAGCCTCTTGAGGATCTCGTCGAACTTGGCATGCTGGCTCAGCTTCTCCAGCTTGACGTGAACGCCACCGCGCAGGCCAGTTCCCAGGTTGGAGGGGCAGGTCAGCACGTAGCCCAGATGCTCGTTCCACATGAAGCCGTGGTTGTGCTTCTTGAAGACGGCCTCAATCTGCAGCGGCAGAGAGAGGAAAAGAGATGGGATTAGATTAGATTAGATAGCACTTTTAGTCACCCCAGGAGTCCAGTAGCTTACACAAACACATTGACATAACAACACCTCCACTCATCAGACAATGCTACACCAATAGACATAGGATTGATAAATACATTGAGTGTATAAATAGAGATCTAAAATGAGCTTAAAAACAAAATTGTCCATATAACAGCACAGTCCAGTCTGGTTGAGAGGTATTGCATCTCTACATTGTATATCAAGCTTAATGCTTGATGAATTGATGTCTACACATTTGAGGAGAGTTTGTCAGATGCATAAAGTTCTGTGAGTTGACATGAGTACTATGTAACCGAGCTGAGTACTGCTCTATGCTATAGTTGAGTTCCTCTATGATTCCGATTCCACACTGTGGTGGCATTCCACCATAAGAGTCTGTTGGCAGACAGGAGATCCCCACCCACCTTCTGCAGACCGGTGCAGAAGCGCTTGAACACCTCCTTCATGTTGCCACCCTTCTGCATGGAGATGACACGCAGATGATCCTCCTCGTTCACCCAGACCAGGAAGGTCTTGTTGTCGTTGTGCCTGAGGAGGGGGCAAACATAAGATTCCATTCAACAATTCAAGGTTCTAAAATTCTATGTTGAATTCAATGAACCCAGATATTCTTTTGAGCGATCATTTTCCAACATGCACCTTTAAAGGTTAAACAAGATTTGGAACCCACTCGCTTTCTCCCTCTGTGTTTTTTGCTGGTGCCTGCTTACCAGATGCCTCTAGCGTCGGGCCAGTCACGGGCCATACCAGCGCAGGTCAGCAGGGGGGACACGGGCTTGTCAAACAAGAAGTGATCAGTGATCAGCTGCTCCTGCTCGGCATCGGTCATGGCCTTCAGGGGGTAGTACTTTCCCTTGAACTCTCCATCCAGGCTGTTCAGGGCTACAGGAGAAATGAGACTGTCAGACAAGGATGCTCTTTCTCTCAGTGATGCTTTCTGTGCGACGACACAGACACACACACACACGGTCAGTCACTGTGATGGCTGTTCAGTGTAGCCGTTTCACTCACCCTCGACGGACAGCCTCTCAACGGCTCTGCGCTCGCCACGGCTGTTGTGGGGGGGCAGGGCGTATCCCTTGATGCTACGGCCAGTACGGACGCGGCTAGAGAAGACGTAGTTGGGGTCCAGGTCATCACCACCCTGTGTTTAACAACAACAACAACAACAACAACAGCATGATTAACTTCACCACTCAAGAGGTTTGGTTCACTGACAGGTCCCTGCAACCTGCATTAACCTGGCAATGTTTCTATTTCAGTGACTATAGTGGAACATTTTCCTCTGACTATAATTGGGTAATGGCATAAGAATTGAGTACACCATGCAGGTTGGTGTTTTTTGTTCCCTCCAGAGTTGCGATATATTTATATTTTACTCTGCTGTTAATAGTAAACTACTACTACTACTACTACTACTAGTATTAGTAGTAATAGTAGTAAAATAGTGGTAGTTTTCGGGCTGCCTTTCTCGAAGTTGCATGGCTGGTTTTCTCGATAGAGGCTTGCTACATCTATATGATAGTTAGATGAACAATTCACCTATTAAGTTTGTTTACCATCAAATTGGCTTCATATAAATATCATGTATAGTTTACCTTTAAACCTGCTGTACCCAAGAAGAGGCCTGGAGCCTTTACTAACTAAGCCTAACAAAGCAAATGGAAAATGATCCTCCAAAATGTCTCACCTTCAGGTTCTCGAAGTTAAGGTCGGTCTTGTGCTTGTCGGTGGGTTTGTATCCACCATGACGGTCAGAGATGATTGGGTCGAGCAGATCCTTGAACACCTCATAGGTCTCCTCATCACCAGCAACACAGCCAACGGTCATGATGAAGGGGTGACCTGGCAACAGGAAATGGTATATAAATAAACAAGCAAACAAATAAACAATGCTTCTAGTGTATGTATCACTAACACAATAACTTTTACTATTCCTACTACTACTACTACCAATATTATCAATAATTATAATAAGAGTAATAATAACAAATGATTATTATTTATAATAATAACAAAAAACAATAACATATATAATTTTTGCAGCACAAGGGGAAATTAAATGGCATACATTGGCAGGATTAAACTGTGAATTAAGGTAAGGTACGTATGAAGAATGGTCTCTTGCACAGAGGAAAGAATGTGCTTGGGCCAGTGCTGGCAGAGGAGACCCTATAGGGTAACTCTGTTGTGGTCGTTGTTTTGAATGTTGTAATTGAGCTCTTACCAGGGTTGTCCACACCAGTCTGGATGACATCGTCCAGGGTGTAACCGGTGGGGGTCTGCTTGTCCCTGAGCTTGGTGTACATATCCTTGGTGAGCACCTTGGCCATGTGGTTGTTGTGCTTCGAAAGTTCGGGGTATTCCTCCTCCGACTTGAAGTTCAACTTAAAGTTGTTGTGTGAGTTTCCGAAAGGCATGGCTGCGCTTTTCTGCAGGGAAGAGGTGTGGGGAAAGAACAGGGGTGGGGGGTCACAGTCAGAAGAGATGGTATATCACTGGTGAGCAGGCCTGAGCTAAAAATAACTCCCAAACTTCACTCATCGGATTGTGTTTCTCACTGAATTTACTGAGGAATTGCCAGTAAAAATCTGCAATAATGGAGAGCTTTTCAGATAAAGTTTAGTGTATCTCAGTCTCACAGGAAAGGCTACCTAAGACATGTGAACAACTGCAATATAGTCATTGCACAGGCTGCAAAGACCCCACTGTTCACATGTTGCTAATACTGTACATCATAGCTTTGTTTTTGCATCACAGTTTTGATGCATACTTTGGTAAGTGGTCAGGTCATATTGGACACTGCCGTCATACTGCCTCCAAAGACAAAATGGCACCCCAAGAAATTACATATAGTGCATATAGGCTACTGCACATACTCTACAGTACAAAGCACATATTGAACTATGTCACCGACATTTCAAAAGAGAACTTTACAAACAGCCTTCATAACATATGAATTAACTTCATGCATCGGATCGTCACATGTCTATGCTCATATTCCATTCCATTACGTTTTCACCACTTTGACAGAAACAATAAGCTCTGTTTAGAAACTCTAGAAACAGCTGATTCTTACACCTTGGGAAAAAAAGTATCCAATTAAAATCTTTACTGTTATCATTCTGGCCTACTCTGAAACAAACCATTCTCTCAATGTCTCTCAACTTCTGCAGAAGTTACAATTTTTGCACACAAACAACTATGTTCACCAACGTTAGACTACAAGAGCTTATCCCTATCAGCTGTAGATCAATGGTACACATACTGTACTCCACAGACACAGACACAGGAGATCCAGACCACAGCTGAATAACTCAGCACAGGCCATACCCCAATACAGTCTGTGTCTGCTTGATAGCTGTAAAACGTCATTCTCTTAGTCATTTTCTAACATTTCCCTGAAATTCCTCATTGCTATTTTCCCCTGTTTTCCCTAAATCCTGCAATTACTGGTGTTGCAAAGACACGGACAGAGGTGTATACACTTTTTTTTACCTTTACACGAGACAACAAAAACGGTAACAGTCCTTGGGATCAGATCCTGTTCACCAAAGCCAAAATAGGGGTCACCCGGCTTGCTACCTCTCAACTCTCATCTTATATATGAGACACTCTTTCGTCATTGGTGGATCCATTTTAGTGCCTGCTTGCGTGGGATTGGCCACTTGCATTCTCTGATGCCCAGTTTAGTTTTACAAAAGGACCCCATGAGGGTGATAGCAGCTGCTCCCAGCCCCTGCACCCCCCCACCCCCACCCCGCCACCAGCCCCAGCCCCACGTGCCCCATCTCTATAGTTAGCACTGGAGCAGGGCGGGGGGCTTGAGTAACAGCCTCTAAAAAAGCTGAACGCTGCTTTGGCCAGGCATGCCATGGATAGCGCCGGAGCACACGTCAGTCAGTCGCAGGAGTTGGAAAAACTCGCTCGCGCTCCTACACTGCCCCCCCTCGCTCTGTCTTTCTCTCACTTTCTCACTCATGACTATAACTCAATCAGGCCTACCAAAAACAAATCATTCAGTGCCAACAGTGGACTTTTGAACACGCTGTGCTACATGTTGTATATACAGCTCTGGATATGAGGAGACCACTGCACATTTGTTTTATGTCATCCTACGGTTGCTGAGTGACATTCCAATGAATTGACAGTCATATTTAAAATTAAGAGACCATTGCAAATTTGAATGACAGTCAACTAATTTGCAACCGTAGGATGACATGTGCAGAAAAATGTGCAGTGGTTTCTTCATTTTTTCCAGAGGTGTGAATATCCTCTTCACCACTCTTCAACATACTCTTTAAGTGCTGTTCACTGTGGCCTGGGAGGACAGAAAAGGTTGATTGGTGCACATACACAGCATGCCATTTTTGGGAATGAGTTGAAGTATTTACATGTTTCACACATATTTCAGCTGTGTTGATATATCTCGTTATAGAACCACTGACAGGCCTCTGAACAGATGAAGTGCAGTTCACCCTAGAGTGTATCAGACTGCTGTCTGCATTTTACATGGAATATCTAATGAACATTCAGGAACAAGATTCCAAATTCTGATTCTGGAGAAGCAGTATCATGCAGGTGCTTCTTGCGACCCTGTGTTTAGGGCCTAATCTGGCCTGAACCGGGGCTTGACCCATTCAGACCCACACTCACTGTTTGGTCAGCTGTCATGTGGGTAAACTAAGTGTTTTGGAAGCTGGGCGTTCCTCCTCATCAATGACCACATCCTCATCATCTTTGTCCCGATAGGAGTTGACGTGAGAGTCTGTGAACTACAGATCTCTGGTTTGTTATTGAACATGTGTTTTGCATGACCTTGAATCGAATGACTCACATTACAAGTTGGAGAGATGGAGGGGTACCCCATGATTGCATTTAAATGGCCCTCCTACCACGAGGAAAGACCTCCCTCTGCCTAAACACACTCACAACACAAACACAGAAATGGAAGAATTTTGCTCTTTAAATGTAGAGCTGACACTTATGTTTACATTCAGCTTCAATAAATGTAATGAGTAGATGTCAGTAGCTCATTTGACATCTGTATGAAACAGCATACTGGAATATTATGTAGTATATGAATTGCTTATTCACTCTGTGACTGTTTTGCAATGCATCTTGGGATGGAAAGTGGTGAGAACCTGTAAATGCTTATATTCCACTGCAACCATGTTTATCGACAAAGCTATGGATGCTGCAATGGAAATTAGATATTTCAGAAGTTTTGACCTTTCAATTACTTTGGAGGTTAAAGAATGTTGCTTTTCTCATATCATCAACACGCAGTTGTTCTGAAGCCTGTTTGTGCTTCAAGAGCCATGTTCTGCTGAGGGGCCAACCTGCCCTCCTCAGAGCATAAGGAAAGACCCCGTCAGCTGGCAGAAAGGTCTACCAGTCACCCCTCCCCCAACCCTGACACCTGTCAGCTTCTACCACCTATCAGCCACCTCTCCCCCTTCTTTGGTGTGTGCACGCGCACACACACACACACACACACACACACACACACACACACACACACACACATCCTTTCCTTCCATACGACTTAAACCAAATCTCTCATAATCATTCCTGCATCCCTGATTTAATTTGTACTTGTAGTTTGCTATTGTAATATTTACAATAGCAAACACAAGCATGGATCATGATTCTGCATACGGCTATTATTGTGCATATTCAAGGACGCATGTGAAATTGTCATGGACTTTTAGAAAGCAAGACCGCTTGTATAAATAGGTCTCTGTTAAGTCGCAGGTAGCCTACAGTAAGTCTGTGTTGGTGTGGAGTGGACAGTGTGGAACAGGCCTGAGGGTGTCCATAGTGTCACTGTCAGTATGCCCTTGCCCTGAACGAACACCCAAGTGTCCTCTTACACTCGTACACAGCTGTCTGCTGCCAGTCCCACTTTAATGGGGGAGGGTAGAGCCCAAATTAGTCTCTGTCTCGGGCTCTCTCTCACACATTCCCTGTCTCCACTGGCTGACCACTCTATGCCACGAGCTCTCGTAGCCCAGTAGCCCTCGGCCCTGGCAGACATCGCCCCACACACGTTAACTCCTCAGTGCTCCGATCGGACTGCAGCTTCTGACCAAACAATGCACTGACCCAACAAGAGGTTTTACACAAACCATACGTTTTTAGGCTATTCCAGGGCATGGGTCGTCAAAATAATAAATAGTAATAGAATAAATAAATGTTATAGATGTTTGTTAACACAAGCAACAGAAATGAGACGAGAATGAGACTATGGGAGACGTTACTGAGGAGATGTCTTCTGGCTTGTGTCTTCCATGTCTTCCAGCATGTGTTATATAATCTTAGATCAGATGGAGCTGGGAGAAGGGACAGGGTGGGGGCTGGGGGAGGGAGGGGGTTGTTGGGTCGGCGAGAGAAACAGGCAGGTGGGGGTCAGGTGACAAACACCAGGGCGGGGGAAACAGGCGGACGAGGGTGGGGTGGGGGGAGGGGCTGAGGCAGGGCCGGGGGATGGGGGCCGGGGACAGCCGGCGGTGTGTGAGGCGCTAGGCTGAGGAAGGACCTGAGCCAGATCGGGATCTGCATTGCACTCCTTGGGCAGCTGCCACTCCGGAGGAGCTGAGAGAGGAGGAATCAGTAAATGGAGCCTGTTCTCCCTGGACACTTGCCCGGCCCAGCCCAGCACAAGCCAAGCCAGCCCAACCCAGCCTATGCCAAGGACAGTTACGCAACCAGGGCTCCCCTTAGTAACGTTAATGAGAAACTCCCTCTTTATCAATGGACAGGATAAAGATTTTAGACATGCTGAATACTCTCAGTGAGGACTACTACTTGAAACTGAAAAATTAGTCTAATAATGGCAAATGAGATTGACTGATGCATTAGACAGAAGGTTCTGTTGCTGCCGATGGTTTATGGTCTCAAGATCTACAGGGCAACTGCTTTGGTACCAATATATAAAACTGTGATCTGCCCATAGTTCATAGTTCTCCCATAGATGCTTTGGAGGATTTCGTCTCTCTAGGCTCCCTTTTTGCCAACACCTTGCGCGAGAATTTGTCACATAGACATGGTGATGTCCATAGGGTCAATTATAGCTCCCCTGGGAGTCTTTCTGGGGCCAGACCAAGGTGTGGCAGCTCTTATATGTGGTTTCAGATTTAGCGATTGTTTTGATTCTTTGTCGACAGGTGTTCCTTACATCCTCAGACGTGTACGGTGGAAGCTTAAAGGTAAAGGTCGGTATTTTTCATCATGTCCTATTTTTTTAGAGAAAAAAAAACAAAAACAAAATTGCATGGTCCAGTACTGTGTTAGAACACTAAAACCTTGATGTCAAAAATGCAATCCAATGGAAGTGTATGGGGCAAGTCTTGCTCCGCTTCTCAACTAGGTGACAAAGTTCACTGATGTTTAGCGGATGTTAGTGCTGTTCCACCATTCCCGCATACTCAGAATAGATAAGTATTAGCGATTAATATTAGTACGGTATTAGTGCAGCCAAAACTTCATCAGTGTTTAGGTATTTTCTAGCTGTGCACTGTTGACGTTAATGTTGATAGTTCCTTGTTACGTACATCTCAAAGTGATGGATGATCATGCTGTACAATTAAATATAGCTCGAAAGCATGATTAGCATAAGTCTACAGTCTAAAATTAAACCAAAAGGGAGTAATCATTCCTCCGCTAGAGCTGTGAAATGCTAACAGAACTGAACAGAAGATTGGAGACACGCTGGTAAGACGATAGATGAGAACACTATATGATGTTAAAGGCATGGTGTCATCTAGTTAAGACTCTAGTCTACACACTTGTGAATTATGGAGACAGGAAGTCAGCGTCTTAGGGACGCATTTCGAGGAATCAATGTGGAAGCCTTCAACATCCCTCAGAAGATCTAAGGTTGTGTTTATACAGTGGGATTGATGTCCTGTTCTGATTTTTACTTGTTTACTTTTACTTTTAAAAGTGACCGATGGCCATATCTGATACTTAGTATACTGTATACTGATATAGTTTATCAGTAGGGTGTTTCAATGAATGGTTGCTACTTTTGTTTACTCACTTAAACATTCAGAAGTTGAAAAAGAAGGAGAAAGTTCTTATTCATATTTTTATTTCACTTTCACGGTTCTTACAGTTGTGCACCTCAAAGTATCATTATAGGCTACATCGCTCATATTTGGAAGAAGTATAAGACATTGGCATTTTCAAAGTCTTGCAGGTTGAAATGAGAAGGAGTGTCAAATATGTCAATTTCAATGACATTGGCACATATCATATTTGTTTTCCCATATGAATGAAGTTTGAAAGTGATCTGAATACCCAATTCCTGTTTACACATTCCTAATCCATGTCCCATCTGTGCCACATCCGACAAAAAAAAAAAAATCTGAATTGGGTCACTTCAGTCTGTGTTGCTCAAATATCTAAAAAGTTAGCAGGAAAACCAGCCAGGTCATAATATCACTTTATCTCATGCGTGTGGCGCTGTATTGAACACAATTAGAGCTGTCAATCGATTAAATGTTTAATCTAATTAATTACATACTCTGTGATTAATTAATCTAAATTAATCGCATATAAAATGTAATCGTAAAATCGCAATGTCAACACTATTTCTTTGCAATAATGTGGTACCAAGAGTTGACGAACTCCGGTGATACAGTATGCAAATTCTGTGCTGCAGACATTGCAGAGGACTTTGTTTTAATCAACACTTTCTTTTTAACACCGTCAGGCTGTTTTAAAGTAAATGTTCCAATCAATGATCCAGGCAGCATGCATTCTCGTCTCCCCATTTTGCGGTCTAATGGTTACTGACTAGAATGGCTCCGGGTCAAAGGTCATCGATTAATCTGCGTTAATTTTGTTATTTTATCTGAAATTAATTCATCTAAATTAATCAGTTATTCTGACAGCCCTAAACACAATACAAGTCAATTGAAAAGTCGTATCACAAACGTAATGGTGCGTTCAAGACAATTAGAATCCTACAGAATTCTACATAGCCCCTTTAAGAGTCCCATCACAAACATAGTGGTGTGTCCAAGACAACTGGAATTCTACAGAATTACATATAGTGCCTTTAAAACAGTCCCATCACAAACATAAAGCCCACTGCTTGGCCAGTGATAGGACAGTCAAACGTGACGGTGAAATTCTGTTAATCGCTTTACTACACATTACTGGCGATTTGGTCACCCATCGATTCAGTGGACACTGGCCAGAAAATCGCCCCAGGAAATAGAAAGGATCCGATTAGAGTGATGCAACGGCCATCGTTCCACTTGTCCTATGTGCTTCCCCACTCACTTCAATAGATTCTACTAGTTTGCAGTTTTGCCAGTTGGCAGCCATAAATTGCTGTTGCTGGCCAAGTGTCTAGGCCTTACCGTAATTTCCCGACTATTAACCGCGGCTTATAAATTGATTTTGCTAAATTTCTTCAACTATGAGGTTACAGTAATACAGGGGGCCAGTTAATATGGTGTTAATATGGTTTTGTTTCTTTTCACTTGCATAAAACACTGTCCTGCGGCTTATACACAATGCGGCTTATATGCGGGAAATTACTGTAATGGTTTTTCCAAGACAACTGGAATCCTACAGAATTCTACATAATATATTATAATATATTATAGCCCTTTTAAAAGAGTCCCATCACAAACATAATGGTCTGTTTCAGAACAGATAGTTCCGGTCGTTTATTCATGATTGGCTAAATTGCGTTTCACCACGTTTCATTCTATATTACTGCACAACCACAACTTGATACAAAAGAGAGCTGTGTCTCTGTGTTGCCACTTAGCTGTTCAAAAATCAATATATCCTGGCCTCTCTGGACTTACTGCTTAATTCTAGACTACTGGAATCCTACAGAATTCTACATTTTATACATTGCCCCTTTAAAAGAGTCCCATCACAAACATAATGGTGTGTTCAAGACAACTGGGATCCTACAGAATTCTGCATATATCCCCTTTAAAACTGACTGTGCTTGACTAACATGAGAGGGAATGTCTAACATAATACATCATTACAGCTGCACATGGCTTTGAATGAGCAATTGAAATGCATTATATAGGCTGGGCATGATCTTTTGATAACATCATGATGCTTTGATGCATCAATAATTTCTGTTGTACAACTTGCCACTCTGTGGACGACAACGTGTTTGAGAGTGCTGACCCCCCAGAAATACACTTCGCTCTTACAACCGCATGAAACCTTACCCTGGTCACAAATGAATCTCCGTAAAGGAGGGTGTTTAGCGTAGCCTGGTCTATGTGAGTATGTGGGCCACTGAGGAAGAAATTCCTCTCACAGGATTCCCCTGTGCTCACAGCTCTGTGTGAATGTTTCAGAGGGCAAATGAACGATATTCAAAATCCCACCCTTACACCATATTTAATGCCTCACACAGCATCATATTACTATCAACCTAAACACCAAAGACTGAAGAAGTTTGGATGCATACATGCAGGCATACAGTATATGTTATATTTTCTTTGTGGTTTCAAGTTTTTTTGGGCGGTTTTTGGACAGAAATGTGTTCGAGTTACTGTCTGAAATGTGTTTTCATTTGTGGGCGAGATCTTGTGTGCTGTCATGCGTATGGTGTGGTTTGCAGGGGCATTTATAGCTGTCGCCTCTCCCCTCCTTCTGCTGGGGGCCGGTTGGATTTCGCCAAGTCAGCTTTCAGTACCCTGGCACTAGATTTACAGCAGAGGTGGACAGTCCAGCTCCTGATAGGCCTTAGAACATTCACCCTTTCTGCACAAGCTCTTCTTCACAATTTGTAGGCCATAAAATCACGCTTCAAATCTGACCTAAACTCATCTGTACATCTATACAATGATTGTATCCACAGAATCTTTTACCTCAACAATTTGGCACACAATGTTATGTCAAGTTTTTCTTGTTTGTTAATTATTTTAATGTGGTGTTGACTTTCAAATATGGGTCATGATGATGTACAGTATCATCTCTTTTCACCTTGCTGAGGAGCAGATGCATGAACATGATTACAACATCAACAAGAATAAGCACATTCTCCAATTAAGACAGTCAAGGTCCCAGTTTAAAGTTCAGAACTCTCATCCCTGGACCAGGCTGCATTTGTAATATGATCAACAATTACACACTGGGTGTGCTGTGTACATCAATGTTTACTTTTATCAACATGTCTAAGATTTTATTGGTTACAAAGCCTGTGGTGCAAATTGGCATCCCTGACCAAACATCCACGTCTCTCATCCTCCTCGTCATTCAGGGGCGTAGCCAGCTTGGTGGATGGGTTGGGCCTTTTCCCCCTCAATTTTCCATCTCAAGTAGTTTCTGTTGTGTCATGAACATTGCCTAGTTTGTTTGCACTTTTTTGTGTGAAAGGAACACAATCAGGTTATATGTTAATGAAGCCAAGTTATAGTTATAAAGCCACTACCTACAGAACTGTAAAAATCTTTCAAGTTTTATTCAACTTATTACATATCACTTAACCTTATAACATGTCAATTAGCCTGATGATTCGCAGTTCTGCTAACTTGATTAATGTGCAATAGGCCTAAAAGTGTATATGAGCCTAATTAAGTGATTTGTATTTAATCATCTTTACCTAAAATGCTATAACAAATAAGGAGAAGTAAACTTGTATAGCTGTCCATCAACAAAAGAGTTGAGACAGAAATGTAGATGCTAACATGACTCTCACTCCACATGATAGATAGTGGGGTAACAGTAGACATCAGTAGACACTGCTGTAAGTCACACTCTCTCTCTCTCTTTCACAGATATTTCCACTGAGCAGCCTCTGGCAACTAATCACAAAACCAACTTCTTAATGTACATTTTCCTTCCATAATCTCTAGTTTGGAGATGAAATCATTCACATGTATTTACCAAAGCACAATAAAACCACAGATGGTTTGTGGTTCCAATACACTATTTTTGTATAGGCATTAACAGGCTAATGTGTTGGCCCAGTACATCACAGAGGTTGCATGAGTGCCAGAGGAGGTGATGCTTATGGGTGCAGCCCGAGAGTATCTCAAAATGTCAGTGCTGTTGTTGCCACTGTGCCACACCGACGGTTGGCAAACAGGACAAAGCTGTGCGGCGGCATCCATTTATGAGCTTCTGGTGCCAGCTGTCCCCTGGCCACCGTCTGGTCTGACATTGGTGGAGGGGCCTTGGGGTATGAGATATTACATGTTGGCATGCATTGGCTCGACTACCTCTCCCTCTCACAAACACATGCACGCCATCACTACATGCATAGGCACACAGGTGCATACTGACACACACATAGGGTACATACACATACACAGTTGCTTGCATACGTGTTTGCTTGCACACAATCTCTCACGCACACACACACACTCACACACAATCACAAGCTCATACACATTGATTCACAACTTTACATATTGGTGGTAGTAGTAGCTGGTAGTAGCCACTGGAGCGGTTGCTAATTGCCAACACAGAGACAGAGAAAGGACTCTGGTTAGCTCTAGGACTTATCCAGTAGTGTTGTGTGAAGATTCAGACTCTGGACGTCATCTTAGCCACTGATAAATCATCAGCTGAGAATGAAAAGATCCAAGTGCTGTTTTGAGAAAACAGTGACATCTAGAATCCAATAACCACCATTCTATCACATGTTCTTATTATTTAAATGTATATTATTCATATAAATTAAATATGTTGTTATTATTTAACAAGTTGTTTTTTGTGGTAGACGTGGCCTGACTGAGTATGGTGTTGGGGCATTGCCGTTATGTAAGGCTTCACTGGACATGTTCCAGCTACTTGAAACCTGTCGCTGGCAACTGTAATCAAACCCCTCCATAGGCACACACACATGTACACACTCTCTCTCTCACACACACACACACACACACACACACACACACACACACACTTACAGTATATTTATATACAGTACTGTATACACATTATATTATTATATGCCTCATTGAAGCACCACTTTAGGAAGGATCAGTTTCCAATAAACCTGTAGTATCCACTCACTGCAACTCAAAGCAGGAAATTGTTCCCATAAATATAGGCTACTGTATAAATCTACATTTGATACAATATTAGGTTTCAATGTTAGTGTTTAGGTTTCACAATTTTAAGTTTCACTGCTAGTCATTATGATCACTTCATTTATGCATCATCAAGTGGAACATTCAGTAATTAGTGATATTCTAATGATATATGAGCATGGGCATCTGTCAGAGGTTACAGGTGAAAATTAACTTCTTTTCACCTTTTTTGTGTTAGGGTCTTTTATTTATTTATTTGCACATGCACAGACACTTAAGTATACCAATATACTCTTCAAAACAAGACAAAACCACAAGTGACCATTACTATCTTAGCTCTTTGACTCAGATATTTGATGTATTCTTTCACAACACTGAGGCTGTATCTGTCCCGAAGTTAGCCAGTATCTGTGCCTGCAAGTGGAGGTGATACATCATGCACTGGTATGATCCGATGCATGGAACACCCAGCTTTGAAGTAATTCTGTCCGAAGAGAATGTTCTGTGCCCTCGGGACAGCAGGGTCTTCTCACTTTCAACTTCCTCTCTTTCTCTGTCCCACTCAGTCTGTTACTACACCCATACCTCCTGACGCTTCCCTGTTTTTTTCTACTTCATTGCCAAAGCATACCTCACAGTCAGAATTATATTTATCTCAACTTTGCCTGACGTGGCAGTTGAGATATAAATGTGTGTGTGTCTCTCTCTCTCTGTGTGTGTGTGTGTGTGTGTGTGTGTGTGTGTGTGTGTGTGTGTGGTTGAGAGACACAGGTGTTCATCCACTATCTCACTCTGTCTGTTGACCTCAATAAAAGTACCAACAGTTGTCTAATGATTAGTTAAAACTTGCCAGAGGAAACAGTTGTACAATCCATTACTGTAGTCTATTGGCTTGTATGTCATAGCTATTTCATTTTTGATTGATTCTGAGTTGAAACTAAACAACTTTTACTATGCAAACTCGTCAATGTGTAGAGCTTTAATAAATGTCCTAGTGCAGGGAAACTGCTATGTCAGTTGTCACTCAAATTCTAATTTGCTGGCAAACTTTCCCCACTAGATGGAGACATCTACATCTCTTGGATTTTTCCTGCCTGGTCCCAAATGAAATCAGCACCTCCCATACTGTTAATTCATTTATTGGCAGGAAAGCAGTTGGCTCACATATACTACACATACACATAGTCTACTGTCGATTCAGATGTTTCTGATGGTTAATGGCTAGGTAGCCTATGACTCCGACCAACAAAGTGAACACTGCAAATTGGCGCACATAGCTCCCGTCCCGATGACAGGAATTCTGTAAGGAAAGGAGCATAAGATGGCGCACAGATGTGAGGGAAAAGTCACTAACGTCACAAGTCATTAGGCTACAAATGTAGAATCCCCACAACTGTGACAGTTGCTTGAGTTCATTATTACATCATCAAATGGAATACTCAGTTAGCACCATTGTAATCACATATTTGGCTTAGAGTCAGCCACTAGGTGTCACATCGTCCAGCTTCCAGCACATTGTGACGCTGGCGCTGAGGATCAGTCCCCTTTAACATGCAAAGTGTTTGGGGCCCTGATGCCCTGTAGGCCTATGCCCTAGTAGTTACAAGTTCATTCATTCATCCAGCCATTCATCCATCCATGCATTCATTCATTCATTCATTCATTCATTCATTCATTCATTCATTCATCCATCCATCCATCCATTCATTCATCCATCCATCCATCCATCCATCCATCCATCCATCCATTCATTCATTCATTCATGCTCTTCCTCATTCACACCACAAAGTGGCAATTATATACACAATAGTTCACCTTGTCTTTTGCCCCTTTGAGGTGATTAGATGTGTCTGTGCAGATTGCTGCCTCACAAGTCTTCCCCTCTCTGTCTGTCCTTGGGTATCCTATATCAAACCACAGAACAACATTACTATATTGAGCACCTATTGATTTGTAAAATATTCATTCTATATGACCCTGGCATTCAGATCCATCGCTTAGCTGGTGTTAGCACCTTTGCTTATCACTTAAGCCATGGGACTTTACACTTCAGGGCTGAGTTCTGTTCTTAAAGCCCTCAATTAGCCTACTCCTCTAGCCCTCTCATTTTCAGACCTGCCAACACAGGCCAGATCCCTGATCCTGAGCTCAATCACTTAAAAACACTTAAAAGGAACACGCCACGATTGTTTGGGGTCTCTATTTGTTAACGATTATAAAAATCTGGGCTGGTCTTTAGTGGGCTGGAAGAAATTTTGGGCGGTCAATAAAGCAAAGCGCTCAAATTGGATCAAAATTGACCTGCACACAAGCAGCACGTTGAGATGGATGTTCAGGCCTACAGTATATGTCTCAGAACTTGCCAACAATGAGGCTGAATTTACAGAGGGTTTCCAAGTACTAAGTGTGCTTAAAGCTGGTAGTTTGGTCTTATCAGTCATTTGAAGTTTAACATGCATTGGATTCTAGGCCTACTTATTATTTTACATTTTATTCAATAAAGCCTACACAGAAAACTATGCAACAATTTATATACAAATAAAACTTATTAGCCTACAGTTAGCAAGTCATTTACAACACTGCTTAACAAGTGCGCCCACCCCCTAGAGCCAACATACACTGAAGACAGGGAAACATTTCTCAATTATCATACCTCAATTGTATGTTATTATTGTAGTTCAATACACACGTAATTTAAGCATAAGCTTCAACTGAAAAGCTTTACAACATGACCAGCAGGACAAACAGTTTTTCAACCACTATATTAGATTAGATTATATTAGATTAGATTCAACTTTATTGTCATTGTGCAGAGTACAAGTACAAAGTACAAAGACAACAAAATGCAGTTTACATTTAACACCAGGAGTGCAAAAAAGCAGAAAAGTGCAATGTGATACACAAAGTATAGACAGGACAGGATATCTAGTGCAGTGTGGACAGTAAGCAGTTAAGAAGGTAGTATGTTTTACGGTGATATAAATCAAATGTGCCTCAGATATATCTCTAAATGTAACTGCAGAGGGAGAGAGATAGATCATTTTAAACACTTCCAGAGCTCAGTGAGGCTTCTCTCTGAGACTTCAGCTGCTCACCTGCACCATTGTCTCTTGGGGACATCAATGAACGGATGTTAGTCTGACACGCCACATCAAAGCCTGCCTGTCTGTCATCACGACTTGAGCCGCTCCCCAACACACCTATGTGAGTAAGTATGAGTGTTACCAGTCGTGTGAAAACACTGGCTCTATGTGTATTTGATCCTTTTCACTCAATTTTCCTCAGTTTACAGTGTACTTTGGCGTGGTGGTGGTGTGTGTGTGTGTGTGTGTGTGTGTGTGTGTGTGTGTACAGATCTTCTGTGCATTATCTGCTGTTGGCTCCACCCTAGGCAGGTGTGACATGTGTCTTATTACTGTAGGCCTACTTGTTGTCGCTGAGCCTGTCTGTGTTTGTTTGTGTCGTCTCATCTGTGGTGATCTGTAGGCTTCATTCTCTAGCTTGCTGAATTGGTAATCTACCAACGCACACCAGAAAATTAAACATTGAGGAACTGGCTAAAGCTTAAATGGCATAGCGGCTACTTCCCACATAATCAAGTTGTGGGTACAGTTTTGGTTCAAGTTATGTTTACTTAGCACTGATTTTAGCCCAAAGCAAATTACAACATAGGATGACACATTTTAAATGCTACATTTATAAGGCAATTGCCTTATTCAACTGGTGGTCAGTTCTCTTCTTTTTCTGTGAGTTTTTTTGGTAGTTTTGCAGGAGTGCATTAGCACCATCTGCTGGACTGAGGTGTGATGGCAAGTGTACCCTGTAGCCTTGCTCTGGCTTACAATAGCCACTGGGTGACAAAGGCAAATTGTGAGGCTTTATGGCCGGCGCCCACCAGACACGTACGTCGTATGCGGTGCTACGCCACAAGAAAACAATTAGAACTCCATTGTTTTTAACGGAGCAAAGCCCACATTTTCTAACCCTGTGTGGCTGCCACTGCGCCTCAAGCCCACACCAGAACGCTGTGTCCAGTGGGTGCTGAACGCCGTGTCCAGTGGGCGCCGGCCTTTAATGTAGTCTAATATCGGACCTACAGTACTGTACATGTGAGCTATACTGTATTGAGGATTCCAACCAACGTCACTGTTCCCATAACAGAAACTTCAATATATCTGTACTATGTGCATAGGCTTCATTAGAGGGAGAGAGGTCTCATACCATCATTAGATTGAACAGGAGAGCGAGGTCTCCCAGTTCTGACTGCCATAGATGTTCTCTGGCCTTCAGCATTACAGGATGAGGAACTAGGGGATGGGCGCCCCTTTCGGCGATGCTGGATCTGATTGATCCCTCCCAGCGTCATTCGGTACATCCCTGCACATGGTTTGGGACAACGCTCACACTCCTCCATCCTATCAGCCGGTCTGTCCTCACACCATATGACCGGCACGCTTTCTGCAGGTCTATGGATCTCTGCCAACACATAGTCCGACTCAGCTGGTGACCCTGTTTGATGAAGAGGACACTGAGGAGTAGAAGCGATTATTAAACCACATATGACTGCTTTGGACATCTGAAATATGGCTGAAAAATATCCATATAGACTTATCTCAGTATAATAATACACTAAACAAAACCCTCACCTTATAACAATAACACTGTGAGGTCTCCTGATTCAGTTTCTCCATCATGAAACTATTGATGCCGTGCTGGGACAGTGGGAAGGCTGCACACTCTCATAGTTCAGTGCTTCAAACCAATTTTGCCCCACACGTATACACCTTAGAAACGTGAGCTGTACAACATATGACAAAGCTGTAATAATACAAACAAAATTCAAATAAATTGAACAGCATACTGTGAAAATAAGACATTTCCGTTTACCTGGCTGCCATCAGAATGATGACTGTTGTGCCTCTGTACATTCCAAGCCTTTGTTTATCATTCTCCCCATCATATGACACAACAATGACCCTATATGTAATAATTCATCAGTATTCTAAACAACCACTCAGCTCAGTGATAGTCTCGCCAAAGATCAAAGTTTAGCCCAATGGAACCAGAGATCTTGCTTTCATAGAAATCTCTTCTGGAAATATCTGAGTTTATTCATAACCAAGACATAAGAGTCTCACACTTTAATAGCAGATTTGTTACATAGGAATAATCATTACATTACAAACTCGAGAGGTCTGATTAGGATGATGGTCTGTCTGGGCTTAGAGAACAGATTCAATAGGCTAGGCCACTTGAACAATAGGTATCTAGTGTCTAGCTTCAGTAGCCTACAAGGTAAACGGACACTGAGGTGAACCTACAGTAGCTGAATGTGAAAATATCACCAGAGTGCCGTAGTTCAGTTGTTTTGTCAGTTGTTTTGTCAGTATTTATAGTCAATTCTGGACCAAATCTTAGAAAAGATAGAAGATTAGATAGAAAGTATTTAACATCACTCTTTTCCAATCAATATATGATGAGCTAACTTACAGTAAATGTATTGACTTCTCCAAACTGACCTGACAAAGCATAATAAGACAAAGACTTTTTTCCAGACTTTTCCAGGGCTGACCCTGTGGAGCTAATATTTACTCTCATTCACTGCATTCTTGAATGTACATACAGTATGTTATCACAGTTACAGTATGCTCTTCATGTAACCAGTACATCTTTACAACCTGACCAGTCATGCTGTTATCTTAACTCTCAAGCATAGCCTATAGTGGTTGCTATGTTTACATTGAAAGCATACAGCCATGCACGCCCATATGTAGCCTATATGTTCATAGTTTCCAGGTATGACTAGAGAAGGACTTTGGTCTTTTTCAGCTCTAAGTCTGCCTTTTACACATGTTTTGTATACTGTGACAACCTTATCTTGTAGCAAATATATTCTATATTGTGAGAAGGGCTGTCTTTGCATAATGAACAACTTACAAAGGTGATATTTATATTCCAAAAGTAGATTTCAGTCTCAGTAAAACCAATCTCTGTGAATGCTCCCCTTGAGACCCTCATGTCAAACTTATTTGCCTAATCAACTATAAATAATGATTAGGTAGCCCTTGATTAAAAATACTTCTTACTGTAAGCTATTGGCTATGTAGGCCTACATAAAAGGCCCTCACTATGCCAATTGTATTGTATTGTATCCAAAAAACACAATAGGCCTACATTCAGCCATTTTAAAAGCTTTGCCTCTGGATTCACTTCTGGTTTTTATTATGTAGCCTGAAAAGAAGTGGCTATAACAAGCATAAAAATACACTATGTTGATGCATTAGGCTAGTTGATTTGCCTCTCTATTTCATGTCAGCTGAATGTTAGATGGCCTGCAACAACATGTTTTACTATAATGCTACTTTTAAAAATGAATGGAAGGTGTAGGCCCATGGTTCACTTTTCTTTTCTGTTAAAAATATATATATATTATCTAAACGTAGCCTAGGCTATCTATCCACATTACGCATAGGTCTGTCATGTAGCCTAGGTCTATAACTACATTCGCAGCTTTATGATGATCGCTCGCCCACTCTAATCACTTTCGGGGTGGGGCAGGGATTGTAAAAGCATGATGATACCCTTCCTGATCTCACTTACAACTACAAGCATAGCTGTCGGAGGCACAATGGCGGAGTGGAAGGAGAAATGCGAAAATGAGTACCATCTGAAGTCCAGCGGAATATTGATGCCTGACAGTGTTGACTGGAAGTTGGTCTACGAAAAGAAAGCCCTAGGACGAAATTTACTGAAGAATCCTGCTCCTCATGGTAAAGTTCGACTTCATCACCACGGGCTACTCGGTCACTAACTCACTGACGACTTGTAGGCTAGTTGCTTACAGGCTTGAGGTCTAACTGCTTTTTGACTTGCAAACGTTTTTTTGCGGTCCATTTCTCTCAATAATTTGTATTTAGAACGAAGTTCTGATGTTTACGCATGGGCTTCCGGGAAGGTGGGAACAGAAGCCAACACAGATTCCAATTGGCTGATTCACGCCTGTGACTGTCAAGCGTGTGTGACCGTGACTGTAGCTGCAGCTGTCAACAACACTAGGCTACTACATGTGCATGTCGCATTTCTTTTGACAAAATGTCATATATGTAATTTATTTGTCCCGCTAGGTGTAGGCTATCTTGAACATTTCGTTACATCTCTATTTGTTTTGACAGTTGATTTGATAATGTGATGTTCGTTTGTGTGAACCTGCAGGCGTGACTCACCATGAACCACCGCCAGAACCTGAGCTGTCAGAGGTCCCGCCAGACTACAGCAATGCACCTCCACCCTCCGAACCCAAAGGTAAGTGGTGGACCTTGAAGTGCAACTTATGTCCGCTTACAACAGCTCCTTTATTCGTATTATGAAATCATTGGCAGTCATAGATTTACATTAACACGCGTTGTTATGCGTGAAAACGTGTTATAAATTATTGTTGTAAATGTACACTTTTCAACTGGTCTACTTGTTGTAGCCTAGCCAAGCCTACAGGTACATTTACAGTAGGCCTTGGCTAAGCACACAATAATTATAATGGAAGCCCCCCATGGACACATTATAGGAGGGAAAAAAACACATTCTACATGTGATGCATTTGTGTGCTTCAGGTGATTATTCAGGATGGACCAAAAGTGTAGGGGACATGTTCTCTGAAGATGCAAACATACCTCCAGGTGCTGTAGTTTGCCATCTTCCCCAGTTCAGGTAGGTAAATAGACCCATAAACTCTCTCTCTCTCTCTCTCTCTCTCTCGCACACACACACACACACACACACACACACACACACACACACACACACACACACACACACACACACACACACACACACACAAATCTCTCAAAAGTTGAGAAGGTACGCATGCTAACCAGGCTAGAAGAAGTTCTGAACAGTTCACTATATGTTTCCAAACTTAGGGAGCTTCTGACAACTCGATTTTGTTATTTTGTTATTTCAGTGTTTTTGCACCGGTAGCCTTCCCAGATACCCAAATACATGCACAAAAGCAGTAACATTTTCATGATATGTAACTCTAAACTTTCCCTTACTGATCAGCACAACTGTAAGATGCATCAGTTGATCTACCTCTACTATTTTAAATAATATTGCCGTGTCAGGTGACATCTTTTCCGAAGTGATAATAGTGTAAGTGTGCCATCACACTCATTATGTCATCAAAACACTAACAGTAGCTTTTATAACATGTTTATAACGAGATGGTCAAGTTAATGGTTGATCCAAACAAAATGTTACTGTATAGACTGTATGTTATCGATAATAATATTTTGCATGGTATATCAGTGTTTATATGTCTGTGTCTGTTCACATGTGGCTACTCTCAATGTTCATTTCAAATGAGTAGCTCTCCATGATTTCAGATCCTTTTGGTAGCACTTGTGCCCCATAAGTTTGAAGCCCTCTTGTGTATAATATAACATGTTAATGGGATGGTTATGACAATCGCAATGGCGGATTTAAGCAATTTGTCACACCATAGACTGCATGCTATTGATAATGATTACATTTAGATGGTAAATAATATAATGTCCTGTCTTCGGTCCTTAGCTGGCTCACTATGGAGCAGCGTGTGGATCTCCTAGCAGAGGGATTATGGCCAGAACTGCTTGATAACTTCCAACCAGATATTGCAATTGATGACTGGTGAGTGGGTGGGTGCAATGGCACCTTTTATTTTGTACACTTTTATTTTAATGTTCACTTTTTCATTGGGGTGGATATCAGTCCCCTCAGGCTTCTGTTAGCCAGGATCATTAAACAGTCTGCCCAGAATTACAGGGACATATCTCCCTTTTGCGTTTCTAAGCAAGCCTTGACAACTGTCAAAATTGGTATCCCAGATGTCATTATCACAGATGTGTGTGATGTAGAGGGAAGAGAGAAGAGGAGGGTTTTTTTGTCTCTTGCAAGTGCTCGTTTAATTAGCTTTACGTTACATTACATTTGGCTGACACTTTTTAACCAAAGCGACTTACAACATGGTAACCACTTTAAGCTTTTTAAAGCAATTCTATCAACAATTCTAGGAAAAAATCTAAAAGCACTCAGAGAGCGCAAACATAATCGCCTCCTGCATCCAGACGGATGACTGCCAAAATGTTATCGTGTTTTTCTTGGGTCATTTCAGAATTTCATCGAAATCTATCCATAACTTTTTGAGTTATCTAGCGAACAAACAGACAGACAGACAGACAAACAAACAAACCAACAAACCCCGATGAAAACATACAGTAACCTCCTTGGCGGAGGTAATAATAAGTGCATCAATGAGTGCAATTGTCCCTGTCACGATTGGTATGGTCGTGGACACCTCAACAGGCACCATTAGTGGTGGTAAGTCAAGGTTCAGCAAGACTATTGTAGTTGTAAGTAGTGCTATGAGAGATGTTGTCTGAAGAGCTGGGTCTTCAGAAGTTTTTTGAAGATGGAGAGGGATGTTCCTACTCTAGGAACTGGTAGTAGTACGTTCCACCAACAGCGAACAACAGATGAAAACAGTTTGGATTGGCCTGAGTGTGCTGGTGGTAGAGCTAGACGTGGAGGCTGAGGAGTGCAACCGTGTGGTAACTTGTGCCTTTGTGAGGGCATTCAAGTAGGTGGGAACAGACCCGGAGAGTACATTGTAGGCAAGTGTTAGAGTCTTGAATTTGATGTGGGCGGCCAACGGTAGCCAGTGTAGCTGGATGAGCAATGGGGTGACATGCACACTTTTGAGTCACTGCGTTCTGGATCATAGGGGTTTCACTGTGCAGGCTGGGAGACCTGTCAGGAGGGCATTACAGTAGTCAAGTCGTGAGATGACTCAAAAGGACTCTTACAACAGCTCAGGGGTTTGCGTGGTAGACTGATTATTTGGTAATATTGAGTCCACAAAGTTCCCTTTTCCCTTTTTTTCAGGCATTTCCACATTATACCAACTGTATGAAACCTGTCCTATCACACTTCCGCTATGACAACAGTTTTCTTCAGTGAAATAACATTTGCTTTGAACTCGTAATTTGCATGAATTGCTGTTTTAGCTTTATTGTGTATAAACCTCAGGAGGACACTGTTTTATTCAAAAACAAAACCATGTATTAACCACACTTGCGCATGAACCGCAGTGTCCTATTGCTCAATGAATCAGCATCAGGTTGTGCTTTAATCATGAAGAAGAAAGTAAAGAAATGTATTCCCATGTACAGTACAGTATATTGCCACTGTGTATTAACCTCATAACTGAACTGAAGACATAAGGAAAATCAATGTATAAACCTTGGTGAATAGTCAAGAAATTACAGTAATTCATGCAAATTCTGAGTTTTACATCACCACTTTGGTGCAAATGTTATTTCACTGAAGAAAACTGTTGTCATAGCAGAAGTGTGATAGGACAGGTTTCATACAGTTGGTATAATGTGGAAATGCCTGAAAAAGGGGAATAGGGAACTTTGTGGACTCAATATTACCAAATATTATCAGTCTACCACGCAAACCCCTGAGCTGTTGTAAGAGTCCTTTTGACTCCTGACAATTTTGCACAAGAATTACAAGACCAATCATAGAAAATCAGGTTTCAGGACATCTTCTGTATAGGGTAACTGTACAGTACATCTTCCCCCAGTGTTGTGAAGTAATTGGAATTCTGAGGCTCTGGATTGTTAGTTGGAGACATCTGAGATTATGTTTGGATAGGAATATTTACCAGAGAAATGTGATGTTTGCAAAACAGCTGCTTACAAGAAACTGCCATACATTTCCAGATGGTAAAACGATTTAACAAAGCATCCTTGGGCCCTATTTAATTTGATGGGCAAAGAGCAAAGTCTAAAATCTGTCTAAAGGCTAAATTAATAACTAGAGACAATCAAGTAGTTTAACACCATGGGCAAGACATTGAAGCGCAAACATTTATGAGTCAGCTCAGTGCTTCCATACAGTATGTCCCATGATAGCTGCTATTCATGTGTGACTGTCTTGCTGACAGACTTCACACTTTGCCCACCAAACAAATTAGGGTCCCGTAAATTTAACTCAGGTGTGTTAACTGCCTTTTTACAGGTATGAGGAGAGTCAGATCCACGAGTCCATCTATCAGCTTCAGGTGAGGCTGCTAGGGAGCGACGGACAGACGGTCATCAAGGAGTTCACCAGCAACCCCCGAGAGGACCTGGAGAATTACTCCCACAACTGGAAACAGGTGAGACCAACATGTTAGGGCATTAAGCTGATGATACAGTAGATTGGGCAACTCTTTACGCAATGTTACTGGGAAACCTTCCTCATGATTATGGCTCTGGCATGTTCCCATTGATATTGGGCAACAGTTTATTTTCTGGAGAACTTTAATCATCAGTAGGCCAATCGTCATCATCATCCATCATCAGAATAAATACAACTGGTTATGTGGTTGCTTAGCAACATTGCTCAAAACAGTTGCCCCATCATGAACCATCACCTTTAGGGGTCTCAAACACCATTAAGACATGCATCATGTGGATAATCCAGGCAGCGTTATATTCATAACTCACATACTGTGTACCAGCAAAGAGGAAAATGTGTGATCCTGAGACTGTTTAGCAGACATCTCCTGTCCTAATATAGGTTATACAGGGTCATTCACCAGGATTTATGAAATGCCCAATTCTTTCATGGAGAGAATGGAAAGTAAATTGAATCTTGGGTAGCAGACATGTGTACTATGTAACACACCATAATCACAAAGGTTCTCTGTGCTGTTGGGATAAAAACACATCTTCGTTACAGTAAGTGCCAAACAAAGAGTATCACTATTAGGCTACACAGTGAAGTTTCTGTGTGTTGTAACACTTGCATTTATTTAGCACTTTACAGTGAAGGGGAAACGTCACTAATCACCTCCAGCGTGTAGCACCCACCTGGGTGATGCACAGCAGCCATTATGCACCAGAACGCTCACCACACACCAGCTTGGCGAATGAATGAGCCGATTACACTGGGGGATGATTTGGGGGCCAGACTGAATGAGCCCAGGATGGGGATTGAAATGTCACACGTGTGTGTGTGTGTGTGTTTGTGTGTGTGTGTGTGTGTGTGTGTGTGTGTGTTCTTCTGCAGGTTTCCCACGTCTTCTCAGGCTATGGCCCAGGGGTGAGATACGTGCACTTCCTGCACAGGCTGAAGAACACCTTCATGGTGGAGTTCCACTCCACTCTGGTCACTGGCAGCTCTGTCATCGTAAAGCCTTCCAAGTCAAGTTAATATGGAAAGACTGTGGCATACGGAGCCAAAACGTGCCTTTTCCAGTGTTACCCAAAGACAAATAGGGAAAAAAAACCATTCCAAACAAATATAAACTCCACAAAATAAAAGATGTTTGATACTTGTTTTTGTGTTGTTCATGGATCACTGTAATTAATATAGTGCAGTTAACATTGTTCATATTTACATTTATCGTTTTAAATAATATATTGATGCAAGATTTTAGGACTACCAATGATGACAATGCAAAGGCACATTATAAAAGGTGAAATTATCTAGGTAAATATGACTAAATCCTTGTCCACCAAAGACACGTTAACTAATGTGAATAATAATGATCACCATACAATGTAGAGAAGCACAATGTTTTATGATACCTTTGCAATTTCTCAATTCTGTAATCCAAATCGCCGGCAGATCAAGCAGGTGTGAGTATAAAATGCTGGAGTACACAGAGAAAATCTGAAAATTAAAGTTTATTCAGAGTACAAAAGAAGACTTTGACACCGCAGTGCACACAGTGAAGAATTCGTTACGCATATAAACGTCCACTCATTTTTGATAACAAGTAAAATATCAAGACGTTTACATGTTACATACATGTAACAGCCATACATAAAAACGTTATTGTGTCCGTAGCCATTCCCTGGTGTAGACAAAACACTGAACTGTCTAATAGTGTAAAATCAAAACCAACGTAGTGATGTGATGATAGGCAGGCTGCAAACATAATGTTTCTAGTGTTTTGGTTAAAGAAACAAAAAACCCATTGCATAGTGTTCAAGGCACAATTTGGACTTGGAGGCCTTGTGACAAAATGTTTCCTTGTGCTGGCTGAATATGGCCCTAAACAGCACAGAGGAGATATGACCGATGAGGTTAGCTTAGGTTTAAAACAAAGAGTATCCCTTAATATGACCGCAGTTTATCCAGCGTTTTGGTTTCTGGAGGGATAGTTAGAAACTCACTGAGAAGTCACTGAGGAGTGTTAGGTTTACTTTGTTTTTAGAAACTTTTACATAAAGTATTCTTGGAAAACCAATCCACTTTTCCATTCGTATGACTAGACAACCAGGAGAAATCCTTTAATCTTTTCACACAAATACAGTCACACTGGTTGTATCCTGAGCATGTCCACTTTAAACAGTGATGTCTTTCACACATTGTATGTAAAGACAGGAGTGTTTTTTGAACATTGTATGTAGTCCTGTTTACTCAGTATTCCACCATTCCTGCCTCCAGATGTATCTGTTAACACATGTACAAACATGTTGCTGATATATATCTGGTAGACCATCATGGATGTTACCCAGGAAAATAAATCACCCCAATCTGATGAGCCACATACCAAATCCATGTGACTCTGACAGGCAGGCTACAGTACTGTAACTGAAGCGTTCTATTCACAGAGGATGGAACTGGGTACACCTGATGTGATGGCGGTGCATACATTTTGGGGAAAAAAGCCCATTCTTCTAAAACTATTTTTACTCTCCGTGAAGGAAGCATTCAGTTCCATGCCTGGTGTAAGCCCGACTGCGACACTCCTCAGACGGTGTTCCTGATGCTGTGATTGACCGTTCACAGAATCACCGAACACTCCTCTGCACGACCCAATCATGCCATCAAGCCAGACAGTTGCCATGTCGACTTATACTCCACCCCCATAAAACCCTGGGCTTTTCAAAAATAAGAATCAACAAACCTTCCATGGCTTCTTTAAACTTTTATACACCTTCCAGGACCATTCAATTAGACATTCCATAAAAAAAACCGGATGCCTTCAGCAGCAGCTACCTGTCTTTCTGTGAAATCAAGACTCGCTTAAGACACTTATTGCATAAAACAATATATTCTCCACATAAAACCAGATCCTTACAGATTATAAAAGGCATGATAATCTATCTACAAAGACAACACTGCATAATGAAAATCTACATAAAAACAAGACCATGACATGAAATCATGTCATGAAAACAGTAACCCATATGATCTAAGGGCATGGAAGGAGTCTAGAGTCCACCTCATTGCTGGGTGTTCTCTTCTGACTGAACAAACGAATGATCTCAAACACTCCATCATCATTATCATCCTAATCATCATCACATCATCTTTAGTTGGTCAAAGGGAACCTGCGTATCATGTGAAGGCCAACTAAACACACGTTTTGGGCACTTGGATTAGGCCATGACTAAAGGCTGATGCTCAGAACATGATATTACTGATGGCCATGTGGGCATCCCGTGGTATTCCTCAGTCTCTCATGATTTACCATAAGTATTGCATGAATTGGGTTATGCTCCATCAACAACTAGCACGGGACCAATGGCAAAGTTTGACACACTTTTCATGGCATTTAAATAACAGAGAATACATGGACAATCAACAAAACAACAAAACAAAACACAAACGATACATAATGCACACATACGCGTCAAGAGTCAAAGACACTGGACTTAAGTAAACCGAATAAATGGACTTAAAAAGACCAAAGAACATAAACTAGCATAATCTGATAATACTGCTCACATCAGTAACAAAACTACTTGATTCTTGTAGTGCTTCCTCACAAACTGAAGTGATGTGTGCACAAAGGTGCATTTGTGGTGGTGAGCATTTTGCCAATGGATGTAGTGTGGGGAAAAGTGTGTGTATGTTCATGTCCACTTTTTCTATATTTCATAGAACAATCCCTTAATAAAAATAGTTTAAAGGCAAAGATCACAAGTTTAAGGCAAAGCTCAACATTTTAGTGTACAAAAGGCAAATAAAAGTCTAGATAACTTGTGAATATATTAGGAGGAAAAAAAAAATTAAACAGGTTTCTAGTGCAAACCACCTCGCTCTTGAGGACCCCATAGATCAAAGAAGGAAATGAATAATTTAAGGGTTTCGATCTGACAGACATGGGGTCCAAATCTGAATGATGGGCAAAGACCAAAGCCTATCAGGCAGCCTACTCCAGGCACGTCACTGAAGCATTCCGTTTGCTGAGCGTGCGCTGCAACAATGAACTTCCACTTTGATCAATGGAACTAGCTACACCAGATGTGACAGCAGCACACACATTTGAAAAACATGAGACCAGTCTTCTAAAACTATTCTTCCACTCTGGGGGCCTGTTCATGAGCACCCATGTTCACGCCCCCACAGTGCAGCACAGTAGCTGCCTGGATGCGTTAGCTGTTGGCTGCAGCAACTCCAGCTAGGTAAAAGCCATTGTTTTAAAAAAACAATTCCCATTCCAAATGTACTCGGTGCCCTTGATAACCGGAGATCTATGAGAAAAATCGCCAGGTTTCTCCTCGACAAAATCAATTAGCTGATTTAAAGGCCACGGGTAACGCGCAAACACTCATGACTTAGCCCAATGCTCCTCCACATGCAACACGATGGCTGTAGGTCATGGACGATAACTTTGCTTGTTGACAGACTTTGCACTTTGCCCAGCTTTTAAATGAGGGCCCAAAACGTGATAACATGATATCTAATCCTAAAATTTCTGAGACTGGGTTGTGGTCTCACTTCACAGAATGTCATTTAACTACTAAGCCGCTCGCTCGTCACAATGACAAGATCTTTAAATATTTCTTGAATTTCACAGCAATACCACAGCAAGAAACTGCGTCAGAGGTTTGAACTGGTCATACGTCTTGCCGGACAATAATCCCTTTTTCAACACGTTTGGAAAAGGCACCTAGGTTTGATAGGAGATAGGCTATATGTACAGTGGAACCTCGGTTTGAAATTAAAGCACAAGGAAGTTGCATACAACCAAATGCACACATAACTTAAATTGTGAAGACCATGAAATGGAAGACATTTTTTTTTTGTCAAGAGTTCCTTCAGGACTCACAATGGGAGTTAGTGTAGAGGCTGAAATGTTCTGCTCCTTGTGTGTATGTATGTGTGTGTGCGAGTGTTCATGGCTAATATCAGTACGCACATCCAGGTTCAGGTGGATATGTACTGTTGCCTCTTCCTCCTCTTCTTCCTGCTGATGAGTCTCTCCTCTCACACCTCCTCAAAATAGGCCATCTGAGTCAGGTAGGCAGAGTTGCGCTGAAACACATGCACAAAGTTAACACTCTGCCACATACAAAATACTAGCTACTGTAGCTAGAACTTTTCAATGTGGCACAATAGTGCTGTAAATAGTAATGCAATGTGTATAAACTATAATCTCCAATGTTCAAATACTGTGTCTGAAAAAGACACACATTACTAATCTGCAGTCTATCAAAATTATACACAAGATCCTTATGCACAGGTCAATCACAACACTACTTCCTACAACCTGGCATTTGTGAGACCAACAGTAGTAGATCATTCATTCCATGTTAAATCTGTGGGTAAAAGATAAGGTTTTGGGTGCGTAAACAGAGTTGAACGCACCTACTTCTGTTCAAATCTTGTCTACAGTATGTCATGACTATGCAGCAACCATTTTCCTGGATTCTGTCTGATTGGATCTGGAATGACCCTGGTGGCAAACTGTACCCGCTGGTGATAATGATGGTGATGAACTACTCTGGCATCCTCAAAGCATACTCAGCACCATGGGCATGGGGCCTTATGTGTCTGGGATGACGCTCCCTCTGGCATCTCCTCCCCCTGTCCTTGGATGCCATGGGCTACAACTAACAACTAACAACTAACATGCAGCTACTGTACTTGTTAATGGCAGGGAGCTCTCTTGGTCTGTGTCCCTAACATAAAATCACCGAATATGAAATATGAGCATGCCTTTTTTACTTTTTAAAATGTACTTTTGAGCTTTTTTGTTTGACATGATATTCACCAGTGGACATTTTTAAGTGGGAAGTATAAAAGTGAGTGTATTCTCTGTTCGCATAGCACCCCTAAATTGTGAGAAAAGTGTGTTCTGTGTTAGCGTAGCGCCCTTACGTTGCTGTGAGGTAAGTGTGTTGCTGTGAGGTAAGTATGTTCTGTGTTAGCGTAGCGCCCTTGCGCTGCTGTGAGGTAAGTATGTTCTGTGTTAGCGTAGCGCCCTTACGTTGCTGTGAGGTAAGTATGTTCTGTGTTAGCGTAGCGCCCTTGCGCTGTGAAAGTGAGTGTGTTCTGTGTTAGCGTAGCGCCCTTACGTTGCTGTGAGGTAAGTGTGTTCTGTGTTAGCGTAGCGCCCTTACGTTGCTGTGAGGTAAGTGTGTTCTGTGTTAGCGTAGCGCTCTTGCGCTGCTGTGAGGTAAGTGTGTTCTGTGCTAGCGTAGCACCCTTACGTTGCTGTGAAAGTGAGTGTGTTCTGTGTTAGCGTAGCGCCCTTACGTTGCTGTGAGGTAAGTAGACGGGCTCGGAGTAGATGCGGGCTTGGGGGGGACACATGCCAAACACGCCGGCTTGCTGCTGCTGCTCCTCCAGCTTCAGGGACTCGATCTCAGACTTCAGTTCCTTCAACTGATCCTGCAAGTGCTTGCTCTTTTCCATGTACTCCAGCCTGTAGGTGACCCACACACACCCAGACCAACCCACCCACACACACACACACCCCCACACACACACACAAACACACACACCTTAATGACGATCCCTCAGAGATGTATTGTTTGCCAATGATGAATAGCTGCAGAATTACTACCCCATAATTTCCCAACTATTAGCCGTGGCTTATGATGTTAATACGTAGGGACACAGTTAATATGGTATTAATATGGGTGTGTTTCTTTTAACTCGCAAAAAAACACTGTCCTGAGGCTTATACACAATGCGGCTAATAACAGGAAATTACTGTGTATAAGTATACTATGGATTCTAATGGCTTTATCTAACTTACACAGCTGCACCGTTGAGTGCACCATAAAGACACAATTTGTTGATGCACTTGCTACATTACATCTGCTAAATAACCATAACCATAACCATAACCATAACCATAACCATAACCATAACCATAACCATCTTCCAGTTATTTTTTTCATCTTTCACACATTATGTTTACTTCCTGTTTGCCTATTCTTTCAGGCTGCCGCAGAATTGGACACCTCAAAATTCAGTGTGAAGTGTGAAAGCATGCAGGTGTGAAGCACCCCACCGTTCTCTCTCGATCTCCATAGACAGTCTTTTCATGTCTGAGTCCTTAAAGTCCATTCTGTGTGAGGCCGTTTCCATGGACGCTTCAGGATATTCAGGGGCAGCAGGAGGTGCAGGATAAGAAGCCACCACCTAGACACACACACACACAGATAAGATTTAAATTGGGTGTAGAATTATTTTAATCGATGTAAAAGTAGACACATATGGTGGAACTGCGGTGGAAATGCTGTCCATGATGTGTCCTACCGGGTATGTGGTTTTGGTGATGTCCAGCAGCTTTTGCTTGGCCCTGCGCTCTGCATCCTTGGCCTCATTCAGGTCTTGCTTTAGGTGGTCAGCCTCCTTTAACCTACATGACAATACTCCATAGGTAAACAACAACAACAACAACAAAAACAACCAACCAACGTAACAGCTCAACACCAAGTAAGCCATAAAAAAAAAAAAAAAAAAAAAAAAAAAAGTCGTTGCTAGGCGACGCCGTGGCGCTGCTCTTGTGGCGACCGGCTGTGCTGGCATAGTGTTTTTTTGTTGTATTGTTTGTGTTGTCTGTGTTTTTGACGTTTTTGTGTTCCTGCATCGTCTTCCTCTTTGTTTTTGGGTCATGCCGATATGAGATGTGCTGCTGCTCTTGGCCTCAGTGGGACACGGCAGACTTTTTGGAGTTGCATAGTGACGGGAGACGCCACTTTGTTTTCGTTAGATTCCATCGGGCGACCGCAACTTCTAGGCTGCTTTTGGTTCCATCCGCCGGATTTTCTGGATGGACAAGTGGAGGCGGTCTTCCAGATGACGGCCGACCTGTCGGATAGGCTACACAGGAGAGTTTCTACTGGGTCGGAGAGACCTGCACGGTTGTTTGCGGGCATGTTCGAGGATGGGACTGTGGAGTGGCCTATTCCGACGGAGCTGGGCTGACGGTCGCGGAGGACGAGGGAGGCGAGGCTTCAGCGCTCCGTTGGGGCTGGATGGAGACGGATGCAGCGCTGGAAAGGCTGTCTTCATGTCAACAACCGCGGGTGCTCTACAGCCGTCATCCGAGAGATGGACCCCCTCCTCTCTCTCTCTCTCCTGGGACTAGGGGACTGGACCCACACACACACACCCTTGTCTGTCCTGTTCTCCCCCTTGTCTTGCCTTGTTTGTCTTAATATGTTGTGCGTCTGTGTCTATGCCTGCATGGAGAAATTGCCCCTCGGGGATAAATAAAGTTTTTTGAATTGAATTGAATTGAATTGAATAATAAGCTTATACTCAAAACACAAAAGAAAACGTCAGATTCAGGACAAAGATAGGTATAAACCGCAAAATGCCCATAAAGTCTGCCCATGAACCGTAATTTCCCAACTATTAGCTTATACATTAATTTTGCTACATTTCTTCAGCTATGAGGTTAACACACGGGGACAGTTCATATGGTATGGGTGTGTTTCTTTTAACTTGCATAAAACACTGTCCTGCGGGTGGCTAATATACAGGAAATCACTGTAGTCTTTTCTACTCAAGCATGTAGACACGGGCACTGATTCAGTCTGAGCAGTCCACTGCAAATTAACTGATACCGACAATCAGAATTTCTCACTGATGTTACTCGGCTTGCTGTCTGTAGAAACTTTCCACTGCTTGTGGTCCAAAGTGCTCTCCTTTTACTAAACAACAACCATGATACCACCATTTGCACTACAATCAACAAAAACAACCACAAACAAACAGACAACCACAAACAAACAGACAACTACAGCCTGCTCAGCTTGTGCCATGTGAGCAATAATGCACTGAAACACACACACACACACACAGAGACACACACAGACACACACACACCCCCCCCCCCCCCCCCCACACACACACACACACACACACACACACACACACACACACACACACACACACACACACACACACACACACACACACACTTCATCTCAGTCCTACAGTCACATGTGTCATGTGAGCAAATGCTGCGCCAGCCAGGCTGTGGTGATGACTCACACATGACTGAGATGGAGCAGGGATCTACTGCATGAGAACACCATTGTGCTTGATCATCCACACAGGATAAAGGAGTTGAACCATATCTCTGGCTTGAAGCACACGCACGCACACATATAGACACACACACACGGTGCTTAACAGAGTCAGAATGAGGCGAATATCCATCTCAAATGTACACTGAGAGTAAAAGGTCCATAACCTCTGGTGCGCATGTGGATTGTCTCAAGTGTTTAAAATGAGTGAATCATGTAGATGTAAACAGGAAGTCCGAAAAAAAATCATATGTAGGTGGAAAATCGGAATTGTGCATCAAGGCCTGCTGGTGTAAAGGCAGCCTGTGTGTGTGTTGTCTGACCTCCTCTCGGACCACTCCAGGAGCTTCACAGCCAGCTGTGAATATTGAACTAAACTTCTGGCTGGGTTCTGGCTGTACGTGTGTGTGTATGTTCTGCATATGTGTGTGTGTGTGTGTGTGTGTGTGTGTGTGTGTGTCTCGTCTGACCTCCTCTCGGACTGCTCCACAAGCTTGACTGCAAGCGTCTCGGCCTCGCGCATCTTCTGCTCCATCAGGCGCTTCTCCTCCTTGGTCTTGAGCGCCGTCACCTCCAGCCGCTGGCGCTCCTGCTCGGCCTCGGCGGCCTTGTGGGCCAGCAGCTTGGCCTCCTCCTCCGCTATCTGGGCCTTCTCCGCCAGCAGGTCCGCCGTCTCCTCCGAGCGCAGCTGAGGAGGAGCAACAGCGCTGAGTCTCCACACTCAACAGGCACAGTGCTACTGCTTATGTTTATTATTAGTTACATTATTAGTTACATTAAGTCACTAATGGTCAGGGTGTCTGCAGGTTTTAACAAGTGCAATTTTAGACTTTTTTAGACCTTTTTTAGACCATCATGGGTTAAATTTAAGACCTTCAAGAAATATTAAAAAAATAAATAACAGAGCCAGATTGCGGTCAATTGACATTTGCTCGCACACAGAGAATCAAAAACTTGCTACTGCATCCAGACCTGCAAACCCCTCAGCGTAAAAAAGGTGACAGTGTCCGACAGGGGGGGTTATGTATATATTACTATATATATATTATTATATTATTATATTAATATATATAATACATATACATGTATGATGCATGTAAACACAAACATACACACGCACACACACAGGGGAGAATACGTATTTGAACCCATGCTTAAGTTGACTTAAAAGAGGAATAGAAAATCATCTTCATGCCTTAATTTAAAAAATGAGTAAAAATCAAGGATTTTCTTCAAAAAATGACGAATGTATTGAAATAAATACATTTTCTCACTTAAATACAGGGGGCATACAGTAAGTAGGCCTGTTTTGACCCCTATGTCAATTCCCATAGGCGCAGGAGCATTTTTTTTATATGCCTATGTTTTTATTTTTAAAGGACAGCTATTTCATGGATCCAGGATACTATGCATCCTGATAAAGTTCCCTTGGCCTTAGAAATTAAAATAGCCCCACATCATCACATACTCTTCTTCACCATAGCCAGATATTGCATGGTGTTTTTTTCCAGTTAGCCTATTAGTCTGTTTGATGCTCATTGAGCTCAATGCAAATCAATGCACGTCCTGCGTTCTACAGAGGGTGCATTAAACGTTATTTGCACACCTATGACCTAGATCCAATTTGTTTGCCGTAATTTGGCAAACTCGTTGTGAAGTTTAAATGAACGGTCACGTTGCATCCAGGCTGTAGACGTTCAGAACATAACATTGTCGCACATGACGGTGGTTGATTTTAGCTAGTTGGATGGCATATAGGGCAATTGATGTTTCAAAGCTAAAGGTTCATAGAAAAGAGATAGAACTTTAGAAATAAGTTGATATGTGGTGGAAAGTAGCCTAGTTCTACTAACAAGACAACATATTTTTAGCGATTTAAACCAAAGATTGTCTAGTTACACCGTCTCTGTTTCGTTTACATCATAACAAGAAATTAACACAAATCAAATGGTAACACTGGAATAAGTGGGATAATGGACTCCACGGCGTTCGGTCCAAGAAATAAATGCACTTAGAAGGGGCCGCTTTACCTCTACGTTCATATTTGTGAACCGAACGCGGTGTCGTCCCTGACATAAATGACTCGCGCGGTAGCCAGGTGTCTTATCCAAACGTCAACTTGGCGCTGTGTTCAAGATTCAACTTGAGCACTGAAGCAAGTGCTAGCCTTCGATTGGCCCAGAGAAGTGTCAATTACAAGAATTAGCCAATAATGTTTCGCAATTCTAGCCCGCATTGCATACACTTTAAGGGCAGCATTCAACAGCGTGGAAATGGACGCAAAACAAAACAAAAAAACATTAGTCCTTTGTCGATATTTTGCATTGAAACGTAGGTCTTAAATTACCCAAACTCAATTTTAGACTTACAGTGCAAATATCTCTATATTTTAGACTTTTTTAGGCCTAAAATCGAAAATGTGTAATTTTAGACTTTTTAAGACCCCGCGGACACCCTGAATGGTGTTTCTTTTCTAATCAGCTGTCTCCTCTGAGCATAGCTGGACACACAGCAACAGCACTGAGTCAATGCTCAACAGTGATAGTTTTACTATACAATACATATTTACTTACTTACTGTTAATGCTCACTTACATAAAGTCATATTTAGGGGAGTTTTATAATGCACATTAATGGGTTTAGTGTTCATGCATAGTTACATAGTCATGTAGGTGATTTTCTTATCATGTACATTAATGGTTTTACTGCTCATGGCCTCATGCACATTTTGGTCATTTCTTTCTATTCTGTCATCTCCACTAAGCAAAGTGTCTGTGTGTGTGTGTGTGTGTGTGTGTGTGTGTGTGTGTGTGTGTCTGTCTGTGTGTCTGTGTTTCTCTGTGTGTATGTGTCTCTCTGTGTGTACTGTATGTATAGTGTGTGTGTGTGTGTGTGTGTGTGTGTGTGTGTCTCTGTGTGTGTATGTCTACTCTACTGTGTCGTCTTTGTCTGTGTGTCTCCTCACCAGGGCCTCGTTGGCCATGCGGGCCTCGTCCTGCAGCTGGAAGAGGCGTCGCTCCATCTCCTCTTTGGCTCTCTCCGCCTCCTCCCTCATCTGCTTCTCCCGCGCCAGCACCTGCCTCTCCATCTGACCGCACATCACACGCACACACACACCACACACACAATGCAACGCCACAGGAGTTACAGGATGCTTTTGGAATACGATAGGATCTTTCATTTCAGTTATCAAACTGCCAATTCGTCCCTTTAGAATTGCTCTAAGGGTCTACCTATGTTCTGAGATATTGAGCTTCAAAGTTTTAGAATTCCATAGAGTTACACTAATAAGCGGAACAAACCTCTTTAGATATAATGTCTAAAAATGTATACAATTACAAGAAACGCCTCACCTCAGCTTCTTAAGGTGTCACAGAAGGAGAATATATTAGGAAATCAATTTTGGCAAAAATGTCAGCTAGAACCATATAATTATATCATAATCGTCCCCTGAGGGGACAAATTGCCAATTCAATTTTCTAATCCATCATGAAAGTCAACTGAGGGTTAAGTGCAATCTCTTTTATCACTTACCAGCCAGATAATAAATGTGTCTATTCATCAATAAATTAAGAAGTGGGTCAAGTTGTGATCAATAAATCCATGAAATGATTGAAACAAGAGTAAGACTTTTTTTCCTGATAATCACTGTCTAATCATCAATTAATTAAGAAAAAGACCAAGTTCTAATCAATAAATACATGAGTAAGGGTCTACACCTTTTTCCTGGCTTTCTCTTCCTTGGCCAGAGCCTTCATCTGCTGGACCTCTATCGAGTCCACTTTTCTTCTCCTCATGAACAGGTCGTGGTTCCCAATGCAGAGCTGCAGGATCTGTGATAAATTCATCATATTTACATTTATTTGTTTAGTAGACACTCACAGTTAGGAACAAAATGATTCATAACCCTGGCAAATATTGATTTAATGTTGCTTTTCGCTTAACCAATATGTTTGTTCTGACTGAAAATGACACTGCCACTTGCCAAACGTTGTAAGACAATGGGGGGAAAAGATGAAAAAAAAAAGGTTTTATGAAAACTGGTGTTCGAAATGATTAATTATTTTGTTCCTAACTGTAAATGTTAACAAATGCAGCACTTCTTCTGAGACGATGCAGTGATCTGTTCGTATTGCATCTCATTACACTGTGCATTTACATTTCAAATTTCCACCACTTCTGACAAAATGTCAAAGAGAATCCATTAAGACGTGAAAGTAAGATCAAAGCCTACAAATAAGTAGATTACAACCATAATGTATAATTCTACATTCTAAATAGAGTTCTTCACCTACCAGTTTGTTAACACGTAGCTGAGAAGAGTAGAACTTGAAAACATCCTTCTTCTTGTCAAGGGGCTTTATCGTGAACTAGCAGCAGAAAAAGAATATATACAACAGCATTAGTGCCAAGCAATAGTCTAAAATCCACTCAATCAAAAACTTAGTCTGACATGTTGCCTGCATACTGTATAAAGCAAGACAAGGATACAGGGCATCAGATTTAATACTGTATATAGCTGGGTTCAGATGTACAATGCAATAACACATAGACAATAGCAACAGATAGATGGACAGAACACTGAAATCCTCTTAAATATGTTTTACTATGCGCCCTGATCAAGCCTTGGAGACTTCAAGCTAGCCTTCATTTCTTCAGGACTATTATCATTTCTCACTCAATTGTAGCACAGTTGCCATTAGCTACTATTATTTATCTCTGTGGCCACACAAGCACACACACACACACACACACACACCTCTTTCTCGCTGTATGAGATGTTGCGGATTCCGCTCCAGGGGAAGGACTTGTTGGGGGTGAGCTTGCTGTTGGGGCTGTAGATGTGCAGGCCCTGGGCGTCCACACCCAGCTGCAGCTCCGTGTCACGCTTGTTTTGCTACGGAAACAAACATCAGACGTCAGTGGTGCACAAGCGCTTGTGTGGCTCAAAACATAAGGGGATCTCAGAGCCCAAACTGGTCAAGCAGCAGTGGTGCATGACTCGAGTGCTTGTGCAGATCTCAGACACAAGGGGATCTCTGACCCCAACCTGGCAGGTATCAGTGGTGCACGAGTGCTTATGCGGGTCTCAAGCATCTGCTGACCGCAACAGGGCCGACCAGGCAGCAGTGGCTAAGGAGGAGGAACAGTCGTTCAGCAGTAGAAAAGTAGAGTAGAAAGCACTATATCAATGCATGAGCATACCTATACTATACCAGTACAATCAATTTACCATATGAAATTCCCAAACAATAGAACAGCAGTACAGTATCATGAGTGTGTTGGACTTTCTTATTGTTACTGCAGCATTTGTGATGGAAAGCACACTTGTGATTATTACAACAGCATTTGGGAGGGGTATTAAGAGTGATCGACTTCTGGAGTTCTGGCTCTTATCAGCAAGGCCTCAGCGTATCCATGAGCAGGAACCTACTGTGATGGAGAAGTAGCTGACCCCGTACATCTCAAGGTCCTGTGCTATCTTCAGGTACTCCATCTCCGCCTCATCCCTGAACACAAACACAAACGTGGTGAAAATGAAGCCAGAGTCCACGCCATTCTTCTCTTAACCAAATGTGATGTGATCTACGAAAAGCCATCACATGGTGCACTGAAAAACCCTTGATTTTTGCTCCGTTTCAACCCTCCCTGGTGAAATTCGACCAATTCAAGATTCTGATATGATCCTAGCAATATTCTTGCTAGGATGGTATCAGAATCATAAGTTGGTCAAATTGCACCATGTGATATTTTTTCCCAAATCGCATCACATACTGTAATAGACATTATTAGGGATCTATGACTGCCTTCTTAACCAGCAATGGAACAGAACACTCATCTCTATGAGCAGCACACGTTCTGTTGTAGAACTGGAACCAAAGAAGCTTGGCAGAGGCTCTGGAGCGGGAAGGGTGCGTTACCTGGCGATGCCCCTGTGCTCTGCATACCAGGCGGTGATCTTCTCCTCCCACATGTCCGGGGTCATCTGGTACTGCATCAAAACCTGTTTGCACACAAACAGACACGCACACTTGTTTTAAATCCCTACAGTGTTTTTACAAGATGTGATGGGATCTAGGAAAACCCATCACATTGTGAAATTTCACCAACTTAAGATTTTGATACCATCCTAGCAACATCCAGGATTTTGCGAGGATGGTATGCAGGGGGTTGCAAGGGGACGGTACCCAAGATGTTGCTAAGATGGTATCAGAATCTGACATTGGTGAAATTTCTGCAGAGATTGTTGAAATAGGGCAGAAATCAAAGGATTTAGCATTTTATCATGTGATGGTTTTTCCCAGATCCCATCGCAAATGTCATCAATTTATAACAGACAAAACAAACCCCGATTAATAAACATCTGCACTAATTGTTTAATCAATTTCTTCCAAAGACAATGACATGAAATTACTGCATATCATACATTATCGCAATATTGTAACTAACACACACAGAGACACACACACAATTATGAACTCTAGCATCATCAAGAAAGGCATAACGACTAACGATCACACCCTTACTCACTCTTTTAGGCAGGAGTTCATCTTGGGCCAAAAAGCCAGGTTTGTGGAAGTTTGGGTCATAGTCACCATACTGCAAATAACAAACACGCAGAGGTTAACATTTTACATACCATGGATTTAGGTTGTCATGTTACATTAGAATTCGGTGGACAATCGATGTTCCTACAAAACCAACCTTTGCTTGAACAGCATATGATGCCAAAAGTACAGACGCTTCAGGTGAACAAAATATCTCTTCATCCAATATCTGCTTTTTAACCTATGGGGTTGAATTTCAACACACGTACTGTAGTCATTGTCAGAAGCATGATTATGGTACAAGTACGATGCCTAATATACATGTGCAACAAAAAAAAAAAAAGAGAAAGAGAGAGAGAGAGAGAGAGAGAGAGAGAGAGAGAGAGAGAGAGAGAGAGAGAGATCAATTATTTGACACCCCACAGTTCCACCACCCACCTGTAAGAAGAAGAGATGTTGCGTAATCTCCTGGACCAGCTCCTCCTCCACTTTCTCAGGGAAAAATTTTGCTAAGAAATGAAATGTTATTGGGGAGTCCTTGGGGACTTCTTGATCCAAGACCTGTTTCAGAAGAAGCACAAAACAAAACTTGTTTAGGATGTACGAACAAACTGCACTACAATCACATCACACCCTAGGAGGTCATCGGGGTTGAGGCCTCATGAACACACCTCTTCAACCACACCTTTTCTCATAAAACTTTAGAGGATATTTCCTTCAGTCACATTTGTTGGGCATTTTTCCTTAGTTTCCCTCGTTACCTTCATTGTTACTATTGTTACCCTGAGCAATCTAACATGTTCCTGCTTTGCAGGGCAACTTGTACATTATCGAGTAGTTGTCGGCCCCAGGAGAGCTACCACCCTATTGTCCCTCTTTTAAAAGTTCCTATTCTAGATCCCAGCCAAAACACTGCTGAAAGATGTTGGTGCTCCATTTTACCAAAATAACAGCCGTCTGTATTGGATCAAAAGTCCCTCATTGGGACTGGGACTACTGCAAAACCAGTTTATGGCTCCTTATAGCTTATCCACCCTATGCTTACTCACCCGTTTCTCTGTCTTCAGCCAGGCGTTGGTATCTTTCACCTTGTATCTCAGACCAAAGAACCAGGTTTCCCGAAGTCCGATAGTCCGGCAAACAAGGTCAAACAAGTCTTTTCCTTTCCACTTTACCTAAAGAAAAGAAAACGTTATTGTATCTGGTTATCACTTCCCATTGTTTTCAAACACCATAATATAAGCAGGGTAACTTACCTCACAACTGAATTCCATTTCTGCATCCATAGTGACAACTTTGACTTTAAAAGTCTTTGGCTGTTTCTTCTTTAGGCCAAGGATAGACATGTTCAGCTCTGGATCCTAAGTCATGAGTAACAGAGGAGGTAAAGTTAGTTTAGCTTTCTCAATTGAGAAGTGACGTAGATACATTTTAAGTTCTTGCACACGCCCGCAGCACATATATTATGGTAGGACCCCATTACCATCAGAAATCAATGCATTGTTATTGTTGTGCGCAACGTGAGGCAACTCCGCAAGCTCGGCAAAACTGCCTCAAGTTAGACAGATAGACGTGAAACGTCAAAGAAAGTTGACAACCTGGCAGGGGTTTGGCTATTTAACCTGGTATCATTATTCAACACCAAATTGCCCATAGATGTTTGATTTTTAGCTCACGGAACTAACAAGAGGACACTGGAGTAGAACTTAAAGTCGCTATTATACTGCTATACTATTATTGTCTGAGGAATAACGTGAAAGCCAACCCGTCGAGAAATTAACCAACCAGGCATACATTCTTTGGCCTATCTAGATTCTCAGAAATAAAGGTTATGAAAGAAAAGCATCATATTAGGAGACAAAGACTCCACTACGGCAGATAGCTAACGTTAGTTCAAAAACCAAAACAGCTAACGTTGACGCTACGTGAATGTTAGCCAGCTAACTGTTGCTAACTAAAGAGCTAATTTAACTAACCTGGCTAATTAAGTCAGGCAGTGGACTAAACAGTATTTCTATGCAAGGTCCTTGTTCGTGTAGTGAACAGAAAAGAGGCGAATTTGAGAACGTTATAATAACTCAAATACCACTCACTTCATAACTGACGTTGGTCAGAGAAGTTAGTAGCGAGCTGGCCATTTTGCTGAAACTGTAGCTAATGTTAGCTAGCAAATGCCATAGAACAAATTGGACATAGCCTGCCTACCTACCAAACTAATAGCTGAATCGGTGATAAATGCAGACAACTACAATGCGGTGTCATCAAATTTAAGTCCCGAAAGTAGAATTTCAGTGTCGCCACAGCAGTGCAGACAAGAATTTATAAAACAGTCAAAACTTACAGTAGCTGTATGCCTGAACCGTGATTGACTTTCAGCTGAGTTGAAGTTTTACTCAAGCCCAGTGGTGAATGTGTGAACTGCAATCACAAGTAACACACTGTTCATCACCTGAGGGGAGGTATTTTCTGAAACCTATGAGATGGAGAAAGATTAGGCCTACTGAAGGCCACTGCCTACTAATACTATAACTAATACTAATACTACAGTATTTATCAGATAGTAATGAAGGATCTAAATACTGTATTCCGATTATGTTGATCAAAAGAAACAAACACTTTTTATAAGAATGTACAACATTTAGTTGAGGGCATTGTTTGTAGACGATGGACGGAGCCATGTGGAGAAAGGGAAGACATAGGCCTATAGATTTTGTGGTGGATAAGATGCAGAGGCCATAAACAGGCACTTGAATGGGGGGCTGGTCTCTAGACTTTATCTCTGCACTGTTGGACTTATGCGCACTACCACCATGACACACACTTTAAGAGCTCCTTACCACTGCATAGGCCTACTGAATCACAGGGTGAGTCCCTGCCCAGTCGCTGGAAGTGCCTCATGCTTATACTATACATCCCTTAGTACATTTATGTGGATCTTACATCTAGTATATTTTCCATATTATTCATGTGGATTTGTTATTTTATCATACTGTTAATGTTGTAAGTAGCCTATATGTTGTGTGTGTTGTTGAAATACTGGAACCTATATCTATCTATCTATCTATCTATCTATCTATCTATCTATCTATCTATCTAATATATCTATCTCTAGCTGTCTGTCTGTCTGTCTGTCTGTCTGTCTGTCTGACTAATTAGCAGACACGTGAAGAAAGCAGCAGAGAAGTCTGATGGTGGATATTAGCCTAAAGACAGGCAGCAAAGGTCAAGAGAATTGTTAAAGCTAAAATAAATGAAAAATTGCAGTTTTTATGGGATTAAGCGTCTGTACAGGAAAAGTGGGAAACAAAGAACCGGAATGCAGAAGCGAGAAGAATTCTGATGTCCAGAATAAGGCTAGGACATACAGGATTAATTAGAACATAAGCCTAATTTATAATGAAAAAGTATGTTGATGGATTATGTAAATATTGCAGTAGCCTAGCCTATGGAGATCATCAAATTTGTTTTATTTTTTTGGTTTTGAACATAACTGGATTATTAAAAAATATAATAGTGATCCGCACTCCAGTCCAGATGGTGGCGGTAATGCACCAAAAGGCTGTTTGCCAACTGCGAAAAAGAAGCCGAAGAAGAACACAAAAGTTATCAGTCTTTTACTGTTAATGATCTATGTTTATGATCAGGGTCCGTCTCCTTACTAGACATTATTTGATATTGTGTTGAGATGAGCAAAGTCTGTCTCTGGATAGGAGATACTAGGCCTACCTCTGACAATTTCTCTGCTGGGATTTCGCAGACAAACTATAATGGAAGAGCACAAGAGGACTTTCACAGATGTCAAAAATGTCATTCTTTCTGCACACGAAAACAGTGGCACAAGGGATAAAGTGTGTTTCTACGATAAGTGGGCAGAGCAATATGAAGAGGTGAGAAATAGATCACCATCCAGGTTGGGACAGAGGTGAAAACCAGAAATGTAGGCTAATATGTTATTGTTTTATGAGAGAGCCAAATCAATCGTCTTGGGTCTTTGCTATTATTGTAACAACGATATTCCCTTCATTTGTTTTAAAACCAGGCTACTCACTGTTCACCTGAATTCCAATAGCCTAGATGTTGTATCTTTAACCGCAGGATGTAGCTCTCCTGGACTACCGCGCTCCAAGTTTAGCCACAGAATGCATTGCGTCTCACGTTCAAGGTGACAGGAGCTGTGCAAAGGTTTTGGATGTGGCCTGTGGAACAGGCTTGGTCAGTATGAAGGTAAATAAGGTATAATTATATGGTGATGATTTAAGATGATATGATGACATAAGATGATTTATGGATGGTATGATGCACTTGTCGATAATGTGCACATGATTAGGCTACATGGGCTAACTAACTCCAGCCCTAACCTTACAAATTGCAACATGTCAATAAATGAATTTCACTTGAATGATGGTCAAATTATATTAAGTAGCCTACAGTAAGGTTACCATATAATAGCAGTGTACACAGAGAAAAGCCACATTTGTTTACAACACTGTTTTAATGTAGCCTACAGTTTGCATCTATAATCACATAAGGGTTCTTTTGTTTTTAGCTGAAAGAGAAAGGTTTTCAGCATTTCAGTGGAGTGGATGGTAGTGAAGCCATGTTGGATTTGTCCAGGAAGACAGGACTGTATCAGGAGCTGTGGAAGTGTCTGCTTGGGCTAGAACCACTTCCTGTACAAGCTGGTATGTCACATGACTTCTGAACATGGAAGAGTTAATTTGTTATCATAAATCACGCATTCTTTATGTATGTTCCAGGTAATATCAAGCAAACTTCAACTTAAGTTGATTTAGTAAAAATGAATAAAATCAAATAACCCGATCACAGTTTGATTGATATTGAGGCCTACCTGATTTGCACTTGACTTATGATGATTCATTATAATGGAGGATATCTACATGTATTTGCAATTGAACTGTTACCGTAGTATTCATCATAAAATTGAAACTCATTTCGAGCCACATGGTCAACCTAGATTGGTGTGGTTATCGCTCCAGTTCTTTGATATCACCTGTGTTTTCTTTTGTTTCACCCCTCATATTTTAGAGGCATATGACGTTGTTGTAATTGTGGGGGCGCTGAGTGTCGGACAGGTACCTGTGCCGGTCATTGAAGAGCTGTGGAAGGCCACAAAACCAGGTGAATGGTGCACCTGTCATATCAACTCTGATCACATTTACAGTACAGAATCATGTCATTACATAAATCTCTCTCTCTCTCTTTCTGATATATATTTAATTTGATGCTGTTTTGGTGTTTTGTTGTTAAGCTTTTTGCATTGAAGAAAATCATTGCCACTTAGCTGTTAGGGTTAGGGTCAGTGATTTATATTTCTTAATGCAGTCTAGTTGATCATGAACGAGAGTGATAAACGCATACTTTGGCACCTGTTTCAGGGGGACACATCTGCATGACCACAAGGGCCAACCCTGACAACCTGCAGTACAAAGCTGAGCTGGAGCTTGCGCTGGACAGCATGGTCAGGGAGGGCCAGCTGGTCCGAGTTGCCGTCAGTGAGGTAGAGGAATGGGAGAAAGCTGTGCAGGAGCAGGAGACTGGGTATATATCTGGGGCTGTGTATCTGTACAGAAAGGCCATGGCCCTGCAGAAGTAATGGCATGTATGCACATGACATGTCAAACCAAAATACTTTTTGGACCTTTGATTTGGGTTTGGATGTGAATAATTTGACAGTTAACAGAAAGCCAAAAAAGGTTGTCTCAGAAACAATGATAAGGTATTGTAACATCAAATGATTTTCGAGATATGGTATGGTACACATATTAGGTGTGTAAAGTATGAAATGATTATGGTTTGTTTCAGTAATGTTTCATATTGAAGTGGATCAAGTCAACATCTGTACACAGTTCTACCACAAGATGGAAGCAGTGAGTTGACAAGTTAATACACGTATAACCTGTGTATTCAACACAACCTTGTTCTGGCATTCGATGATATAAATGAGTATTTGTACAGTATTGTAGAATTTTTAAAAGAAAGATCAAATTCCATTTTGTTATTTTAATAATTTGTGTCCGGCTATTGAGAGGTGAACCTGATACCTTAATTATTCGGTATTTACACCAAAGTCAGTAACCATTTACTCAGGAAAGTCAATGTGACCTGTCCAAGGTGCTATATTTCTAGGCAAAATCCATTGATATTGACATATTGTGGCGATCTGTTCCTTCAGTAATAATGGTAGCAGAAGGGTCATCACATCAGGTTCTATAGCTGAAGCTCCAAAACATGGCAAGGGGGAGGGAGCTTGTGTTCATGCAGGTGTGTTGATATAGGGTAACATTAGAAAAAGACAATACAAAACCTGTGGTGACCAAACAAAAAACACGAAGGCAACATCAACAGCTGCAACATAGTTTAATGTGATTTTGAATTTAGTTGGTGGAGAATGACTGCCTTCTGTTTTCCTTTTGTTTGTTTTTTTGGGAATCATTTGTGTGTTTTGAACCTGACACTTCAGTCTTTTAGTACTTCCTACTCTCTGCCTGCTGCTGTTTCATTCTGACATTTAGAATTGATTTCAACTTATTTAAATAATAATAATAGAAAAGCTGATGTTGAGGACAATATTATAATCAGTGGGATTTCTTGGTTTATTCAGTTTACAATCACTTTTGCACACCTCTTTTGTGGGGACAGGTGCGTTGGAATAGGTTACCCAGTTATACTTGAAAGAGAGAATCCCGCACACACTTACCATTACGCGTGCAAACATTTATTCAGTATTCACAACGTTTCGGTCATAGACCTTTTTCAGGTGAATTTACATCAAATTCAGTCAGCATGCGGGATTCTCTCTGTCAAGTATTTCTTGGTTTATAAAAAAAGTAATCTAACCGTCTGACTGGGAAAGACAGTATATCAACTTTGTGGAAGACACTAAAACATTTCAAACCTGTAATTGCAAAACTAAAACACTCCTTGTTCTCCTGTTGTGAACTAAAAGTAAAATTCTTACATGCATGCCATACTCAAGCAGATTCATTAAATGACCACAATATTCTTGAACCACTTCAGTCCCTAGCTGCTACTCTTGGCTACTGTTTCTACTACTACTATCAAACATCCTCAAAACATCCCCATATCAAAGTCTAACGAAACCAACACATCTGTTGAATCGTGACTCCCAAACCACCTAATTTCCCAGCTTGCCTCAGAGTGAAACTGGATTTGAATCCTTTGCAAATATACAAAGTCCTGACAGAATGCAAAGTATCTTTATTAGCTCGTTCTCTGTCAAACCGGTTTGACCACAGATGCTCTTCCACTTTACTGAAGCCATAATAGAGAACGATACTAGGAAGAGACTAGGGGAGGGTATCGGTGTAACGGACTATAGCAAGCCCCTCAATATAATATTACAAATAACATGACGTATAGATAATATCGAATTATAAAGACCTATTGAACTCTTATTGATAGATTGTGCTCCTTGGGAAAATTAGATAAAAATAGATACAATATGTAAATACATCTAGAAATGGAAAAACTTTTATTTTGATAACATCAAAGTGAACATTCAAATAGCTGCAGGATAACATTTCAGAGGACATTTAATAAAAACTATTTCAAGATCAAATGTGCAATAGCTGAAAAAGTAATAACATCAAGATAGAAAGTACCAGTCACAATTCACATTAATGTTTTAGTACTGTTTATATCACAAATCAAAGAACACACAAGGGCACTATGAAATGACATCAATGATCTTTCCTTCATTTAACTAGACATACATTTGAACATTAAGAAAAACATATATATTTCAACAGCTTCATTTTAAATATATATTTTCACTCTTGACTGGCCCGCAAGAAGAGTACAAAGTCCAAGTGCACAACTGGTCCAATAAGGGTGATTTGAACTAGAATATAATGTGGCAGTGCCTTGAAGAAAAACGCTGTCAGTCAGATGTAAGTCTTTGTAGGAGTCATTGGAGGCTCATCTGTGAATGGAGCTGTGTCATTGAGCTGAGACTTGGTCAGAGACTCCACACTCTTATTGGAGTCAGCCCTCTGCAGCTGGGACTTGGTAGAGGGCCCCTCACTCACCTCGGACTGGGGTGACATAGGCCTGGGGAGCTGGGACTTGGTGGAGGGTGCTTTGCTGTAGTTGGTCCCCGCAGACGGTGCTTGGCTGCTGGGGAGCTTCGCCATGGTGATGGGCTGCTTGCCCCACTGGCTGCCCTCTGGGAGGGTGCGAACGGACGGGCCCGGGGTGCGTCTGGAGCTGCCGTTAGCGGATGAGCGCACGAGGACGTACTTCACGGAGGGCGTGTTGTCCTCGGAGGGCTTCTGGGAGCAGGCCGAGCTGCAGAACATCCCCCCCGCCAGGAAGAAGAGGATGGAAGACCCCCACCCGATGTACACTGCCGCCCCGAGTTCTCGGCGCTGAGAGTCCGACACCTGGGGGTTATAGAACTTCCGCACCACCGCCCCGGCGGTCCACGACACCGGGATGATGCACAGGACCCCGGCGATGATCAGTGTAACTCCGGCAGCGAGCAGCACCCGGTTCTTGCTCTTGTCCTGGCCGTCCAGGAAGCGGGTGCACTTGCCCCCGACGAAGGCCAGCAGGAGTCCTCCGCTGGCCACGAGCAGGGCGAAGACCGTGAGCGCCCGGGCGGCCTGCAGGTCGGTGCCCAGCGCCAGCGTGGACTCGTACGGCTTGCACATGACCTGCCCGGTGCTCTGCGCCACGCACGTCATCCAGATGCCCTCCCAGATGACCTGCGAGGTGACGATGGTGGTGCCCACGTAGGCCGTCACCCGCCACATGGGCAGAATGCATGTGAGCAGCGCGCCCGCCCAGCCCAGCAACGCCAGCGAGCTCGCCAGCATCTGCATGCCCAGGGTGGCCATGGTTCCCACGGAAACAGCTCGCTGCGACAAACACAGCCTCCTCTTGCTCCTCCTGCTCAGTAGCTTCACCCGGGCAGAGCTGTCCTTGCCCTCTCACTCTACAGTAGACTCGTAGAAACGCTGCTGTTGTCTTCAACAACAACTGTTCTCACCTACCTTAGTGGCACCTGTTCAGCCCTAGCCCTGTGAACACCTGTCTGGTGTATCCATCTTTCCCTCTCTTGGCGTGCGTCTCTGACTAACCTTCTGTTTACCACTGCCTCTGTGCGTCTCTGACTAACCTCCTGTTTACCACTGCCTCTGTGCGTCGGCTCGTGCTTGCTACTACATGGCCTGAGATCCTCTTGGGTGACCAAGATGAGAGGTGGAAAACTAAAACCGAGAGGGAGAGGGAGGAAAAAAAGAGGTGTGATCTAGGCTGGAGACCACTCCCCCCATTTGTTATAAACTACACCATACCAGCTCAACAGGATTCTTCTCTGGCAAGAAGACACCGTGGGTGTGGCTGTGACAAAAGGATGGCAAATGCAGTCAATGGCGGGAGAAAACACAAATACATCTCATGCATACCTCCTTTTTGAGTAGTTCAAGCTAATCACATTTTAAATTTGAATTTGGTTGGATTTTAAACTTTTTTTAACATGATCAGCATGATCCAGAAGTTTAACTTACACTTTATTGCAAGTATTGGGTCACCTGCATTTACCCCCATATGAACTTCAGTCACATCCTTTTCTTAATGCTTAGGGCTTAATATTGATCCATTCTTTGCAGCTACGGTATAATAATGATATAATAATCTTTATTTACAGAGCGCTTTTCTAAACATAGTTTCAAAGTGCTTTACATATGTAAAATAATAAACAGAACAAGAATAACACAAAAATTAACAAAACAAATGCAATAGTCAAAACACTACACAAGGCAAAACAAAACCAAAACAAAAAATAAACTTAAATAAACTCCTTAAAAGCTTTACGGTACAGATGAGTTTTAAGGAGGGATTTAAAGGATGTAGCAGAATCAGCTAACCTTATTTGCTCAGGCAGTGCATTCCAGAGCTTTGGGGATAACGCTGAAAAAGATCTGTCCCCTTTACTTGCAAGCTGTGACTCAGGAATGATCAATAAACCTTTGCCTGCAGACCTTAATGCACGTGTAGGGCTATAGGGCACTAGCATATCAGAGATATAAGCAGGGGAAAGGCCATGAAGAGCTTTAAATGTAATAAGCAACAATTTAAAATCAATTCTCCAGCATATTGGGAGCCAGTGAAGTGATGCTAGAACAGGAGTGATGTGTTCATACTGTTTAGTTTTATTTAGGAGCCTGGCAGCAGAGTTTTGGACTATTTGAAGCCTATGTAAGGACTTTTGAGTGAGGCATGTGAAAAGACTGTTACAATAATCCAGGCGTGAGGAGATGTGTGATGGTGTCTGCCAGGGCTGTAGTACTCGAGTCCGGACTTGGACTCGAGTCCGGACTCGAGTCCGGTTTTTTATGGTCTCGGACTTGTCTCGGACTCGCTGGTATTTGACTTGGACTTGTCTCGGTCTCGGCCACTGGTCTTGCCAAATATGGTTCTTGGTCTCGACCGAGTCCAGGCGTCTTTATTATGTTATAATATTCAAGGGAAGTACACCAGGGCTCGACATTAACGGTTGCCCAGTAGCCTTCTGAAGTAGCCAAACATGCGTGTGCACAAGGCACCCCCTCCCAGATGCTAGCCTGTGGCTGTGCGTCTTTTTTTCTCACACACACGTATGCGGAGCAGTGCCATAAACAGCGAAACATGGCTGCTAGTTTAAGTGATGCTATTGTAACGAATAATAATAGGCTAATATCAAGTTGATTTGTTCTCTTGCATCTCTCAAATTTGTGTTGCTAACCTATCAAGGCTATGGGATTTAGTTTAGATTTACTTTTGGGTTTAACGTCAAGAAGAACGTTTAGAAGGCTACGCAACCTTGCCAAATTGTTACATCTGGAGAGAGCTCCTGCCATGCCGCTAGCTCAGGTCATGTATGTCAGTCGTGTAGTGGTCACAAAAATCATTAGTGAACATTAGAAGACACTTATCTCTTCTATGATCCCAAAAAGATTGTCTTCAACTTGTTATATTTTCGAACATTTATTTAATCTAATGATATAGTTAATTAATTGCACCTCTGATTCCATCCAGCATTATGCACAACTATTATTGTAGGCCTATTCACTAGTGTAGACTGTGTAAGCTAATTGCTCTCACCACGTATTTCTTAAAGTGACAGGCACTCAATTACACCTACTGTACACACAACCAATGTGTACTCAATTAGCCCTACACACCACATTAAACATAGGCTACTGTAGATACTGACAGTATGTATCCAATACATTAAAGTGTATGCCTTATTTTAGTGCACAGAGTAAACTGAAATATGAGGCCTTTAATAATGGGGCAACCTTTTTTTTGTATTTGGTAACCAAACGCTCATGCCTGGTTGCCCAGTTGGCAACCACTTTTAAAAGCTAATGTTGAGCCCTGGAGTACACTAATACTGGTAATTCTTGTCTATGTCTTGAGTGAAGCTATATTGTAACTTAGTTAATTTATGTGATACATGCATACAACTTGTTTTTTTCTGTCCTGGACTCGGTCTTGACTCGGACTCGAGTCTGTTGGACTCGGTCTGTCCTGGACTTGAACCTCTTTGGACTCGGTCTTGACTTGGTCTCGACCGGTCCTGGTCTTGGACTTGTCTTGGACTCGACAAAGGTGGTCTTGACTACAGCCCTGGTGTCTGCAGTAAAATTTGAAGGGGCATGTTCAGGATAATGCAAATGAGATGTGAATTTCCACATACAACACCATTCCTAACCAATTCCCATGATACCCTGTCCAGTGTATGATTTATTCCATTCTATCTATCCCATTGTAAGCCATTTCTGGCAACCACCAGAACTTTTGTATACTCAGATCATTCTGGTCCAATAGCATCCAATAGATTTACTTAATGCTGGATGCTATTGGATTGATTTTGACATTTTTATGAGGTTAAGGCTAAGATAACTGTTGAATATGTTCCATCCAAGTGGAGATCCAGTTCATTGTTCAAGGGACATTTTGAACAGATAATATGCGATTAATCATAAGATTAATCGTGATTAATTTTTTTAATCGATTGACAGCACTACTAAATATGTTCCAACCCTTTGAAGTGGAGATCCGGTTTATTGTTCCGTTAGCAGCAGTTGCGTCGTAGATGGTCAATGAAGGTGCATGAGATCTTCCATCCCCCAGCGAAGAGGAAATGGCTGGAAATCCAGCCCAGGTAGACACATGACCCCAGCTCCCCTCGGTTCTCCCCCGTTTCCAGGGAGTTGTAGATGATGTAAGCCGAAATACTCACAGCCAGAAAGCACAACAGCCCGGCCACCAGGAACAACATCCCTGTCGCTCTCCTGGTCACAGGATCCCGTGTGCAGAAGTTGTATTTGGCCACCACACTGGTGGCAATGGAGGAAAACAGCAGGATCTGAACCAGGCTCTGGTTCTCGGAAAGGAGAGAGTTATGATTCTTAAGCTCCCACTCGTTGTTCTGAGACTTTTCCAGCTTTAACAGCAGGCCCTCCCACAGAATGTTGCCTGTGTGAAATGTTGTTTCCTTCTACAGTGGTAGACAGAAGGCCAAGGTGGTTCCCACAAGGCCTATGAATGCCATCATGAGGCCCTGGAGCTGTTGGCCCATCTGGGTCTTGGCCAGGAACCATATTAAAAGAGCAATGAGAAATAACAACAAAATTACAATGAAAACCATTTTGCTGTGGTGTAGTAACCTCCGATTCCTTCGAATGACTATCGAGTGTGACCAAGTTTGTAGATGTGTTGCCGGTCTGAGAGACTGAGCATATTTTGGGTGCAGGTTTACTTGTTTGACTGGATTCTTTTTTATGCTCTGTGAGGAAAAGGAAACAACGACAGACTCTTACTACAATAGCACAGGCAAACAAGTAAACATCATATCATTGTCATCATCATATTGTTATAATTGCCATCACTTGTGACTCAGAGAACTGTTGACATTGACCTATTTATTTTCATCATGTTGTTTCATCTGGTGGGATCTCAGAAAAACCTGCAATTATTGTCCTCATGAGTGCGCTCCAGCCATTTTCACTGGAGATCCAGTTCACTCCAGTTCCAGTTCATCATTCCTCACATGGAGGACTACGGAGGCCCCCAGCTCCCCTCACCTCTCCTGCGTGGCCTGGGGATTGGAGAATCCTGTGATGATGCTGACCAGCTGACGGGTATGATGCACAGTACGGCAGCCACCATGAACACGATCCCTGCTAAGAGACCCAGCTGGTCCCCACATATGCAGGGATATTGCTCCCATTTAAGTCATACTAGCACTAAATTGAAACAGAAACTGTGTTTGCCAGAGTCTCAGCTAGTTACATTAAAGCTGGGATCCCAACCTGCAACTTGGAAGTAAGTAAACAGTAAAAATTTGAAGGGGCATGTTCAGGTTAATGCAAATGAGATGTGAATTTCCACATACAACACCATTCCTAACCAATTCCCATGATACCCTGTACAGTGTATGCTTTAATCCATTCTATCTATCCCATTGTAAACCATTTCTGGCAACCACCAGAAGTTTTGTATACTCAGATCATTCTGGTCCAATAGCATCCAATAGATTTACTGAATGCTAGATGCTATTGGATTGATTTTGACATTTTTATGAGGTTAAGGCTAAGATAACTGTTGAATATGTTCCATCCAAGTGGAGATCCAGTTCATTGTTCAGTTAGCAGCAGTAAATTGGGTCGAAGCAGCATATGTGCAAACGGATGTGGCAGATCATCCATCCCCCAAGCCATAGGAAGAAGCCGGATCCTGAGCCCATGAAGATGAAGGTCCCCAGCTGCCCTCGGTTCTCCTCCGTGGCCTGTGAGTTGAAGAAGCCTTTGAGGATGATCTCGGTGGAAAAGATCATAGCCCCGATGCACATCAGCCCGGCCACCATGAACAAGAACTAGAGGCTCACTGGACCGTTGGTCTCTCTCCTGGTCTTATTGTTGCATGAGCAGAAGTCCCATATGGCCACCACACTGGCGTTGATGGAGAATAAGAGCAGGACCCACACCAGCTCCTGCTCCTCAGGAACAGCCAGGAATGAGTCACGATGCCGCGAGCGTAGCAGGAAAGCTGTGATGATGGTTCCCACAAAACCAATCAAAGCCAGCACAAAACTTAGGAGCTGTTGGCCCATTCTGATATATTTTCCAAAGAAAAAGAACAAAATATCAGTGCAGGAGCAAACCATTTTGTAGTATAGCAGCCTCTGATTACACTGAGTTCCAATCGAATATGAGAAAGAGACTGAGAATGTTAGTGGGTGTGTGCGTGTTTGTATGCAGGTTTCCTTGTTTGACTGGATTGTTTTCTATGCTCTGTGATGAAGAGAGATAGAGATTCTGACTAAATTAAATGAACAAAGCTTAGCAAATTGATGTTTGAATGCTGAGGCTAAGCTTGAAACAGGTGAGTGTATTCACATGTCTTCTGAATTTTATATATATAAAAAAAAACGTTGCTCACTTATGCTTAGGTGACTTAAGGCCGGTGCACACCTAGCAGATTCAAAGCATGAGCTACGATGCCGATTACTAACAGTTGAGCCACCTTCTGCTGCCTTGGTAGAAATTGCACTGTGCACACCGCAAAGATTGGCCACAGTCAACTAACATGTTGGCCACATTCTGCTGTTTGCAGGATACCCTACAGCTGCAGTAAAACATAAACAAAACGGCACTTGATTGCCATTTTCACCATAGTCTTTCTCTCACCACAGATAGTCTTGTAAGATAACTACAAGATTACTGGTAGTAGTAGATAACTACTGTACTTCTTACCAAGAAAATAATCGACGGTATGTTGAATAGAACACTGGCGTTGTTTGTCCTGGGTACTTTTATTGTTGAAGAAAGAAAGAGGAAAAAGGGAGAAACTGCGTCATTAGATTGAGGCACCCAGAGGCAAAAATGCTAAGACTACCAGAATTATACCTCCTCATATAAATATCGGATGATTAGCCTACACTGTGTATCTTGGCAACAGGTAGGCAAGATAAGCCAATCAGAGCAACTCTTGTAAGAGTAACATAATCAGGTCATGAATATGTAACAATTAATGATTTACTTTTATTTTCCATGTCAGATTGTGACGTACAGTACTGTAATTTCCCAACTATTAGCCGCGGCTTATACATTGATTTTGGAAAATTTTCTCAGCTATGAGGTTAATATGATTTTGTTTCTTTCAGTATAAGACACTGCGGCTTATACACAGTGCGGAAAATACACAGGAAATTACTGTAATACTGTCATTGTAATGGCAGATCACATACTGTAAGATGTCTTACTAGCAACACAAACTGTTACACCAGGTCATGGTGAGAACTAATGTTATTAGACATTTCCTATCACAATGCATAACCAGATGGCACCTAATAATCTGAATGACTGAAGAGTAGAATCAGCTAAAATATTTACATGGCACCTCAGCAGAATTATAGTTATATTTCAATACAAAGGTAAAAATGTGAATGTACAAAATATTTTGTAAACATTTACTAATAGATAGCCTTACTCTTGATTATACTGCCTATGTCCTATGGCAGCTTATTACTAGGTCTCGTAGATCAGCCTACTGCTGTTAACTCAGCATTTTTATAAACTCATCCTTATGAACAGGAGCATGTGATGAGCATCTGGCCTGTCTGTGAGATCCACAGTCTGGTAAACATCATATCATTGTCATCTCAGGTCAGGTTGTCTGCGGTGGCCCAGAAAACTGTCTGCATTGACCTATTTCTTTTAACGATGATGAGGTCAAGAACATCTGGCAAAAAAAAAAAAAGTCGCAACATTTTGTCCTCATGAGTATGCTCCAGCCATTTTCACTGGAGGTCCAGTTCACTCCAGTTCCAGTTCATCGCAGTTGATTGTTTAATCTCAGCCACTAGTTGCTGCTCAGCAGCATCGGTGCGAGTAGGTGCTGCAGATCATGCCTCCCCCCAGGAGGAGGAGGACGCCGGACACCCAGCCCACGTACATGGAGGCCCCCAGCTCCCCTCGCCTCTCCTGCGTGGCCTGGGGGTTGTAGAAGCCCGTGATGATGCTGTACGCTGACCAGCTGACGGGGATGATGCACAGCGCGCCGGCCACCATGAACACGATCCCCGCCGAGAGGCCCAGCTGGTCCTTGGTGACCCTCTCGTCCCTGTAGAAGTTGGTGCAGCGCGCCCCGAGCACGCTCAGCGTGATGGCCACCAGCGCCACGGCGATGGAGACGCAGACGAGGGCGCGCGAGGCCTGCAGGTCCTGGGGCAGCGCCAGCACCGAGTCGTAGGCCTTGCACTGCAGGTGGCCCGTGCTCTGGATCACGCAGTTCATCCACAGGCCTTCCCAGAACACCTGCGCCGTGACGATGTTGGCGCCCACGAAGGCCGTCACCTTCCACATGGGCAGCGCGCAGATCAGGATGGTGCCCATGAACCCGACGAGCGCCAGGCAGAAGGCCAGCAGCTGCCGGCCCATCCTGCTGCAGCGGCGGCGCTGGCTCCCGGGACGGTTACTTTAGAGAGATTGCAGTGAAAAAAGCGACAGAGAGACTCATTCAGTCATAGTGTGCCATCCGATTATTGACGGAGTTTGACCAGACTTCTAGTTGCGCAGCAGGTCTTGTGGGGAGAGAGAGAAAGATAGAGAGAGAGAATGTTTGTTTGTGTTGGAGAGCAAGAGAGAGAGAGAGGGAGGGAAAGAGAGGGAGAGAGAGAACACGTTAGTGTGTGTGTATGTGTAAGAGAGAGAGAGAAAGAGTGAAAGAAAGAGAGAGGGAGGAGATTTCCTCATTGGTGCTCGGGTTACTTTCCTGTTTGACTGGATTGTTTGTTATGCGCTGTGAGCCGGAGAGAGAGGGAGGAGACAGCAGGTGTAATAGGCGTAGAAAATAGTTTATGTTTGAAAGTTTTGAACTGATGTCAAGTCTTCACATCAACACTCCTTTTTGCAATGCAATGTTCTAAAGGAGAGTCGCAGTGTTTTCCATTGTTTCCTAAAACTATTCTCAAATTAGGAATCACAGTGTTGTTGAAAAGATGGATGCTCATTACTTAATGAATCAGTGGCTGAGTCCAGTCTGTGTACTGTATCTATTCCAGTCTCTGTGTGCGTCCCTCTAAAGAGCAGCAGCAGGGCTCCCCATATGAAGGAGGGGGATGGACAGGTGTCTAGTAACCTGTTGTGCCCCAGACAAAGGAAGGGGGGATGCAAATAGTGCTTTAGCCCCCGAGCCTGGAAATATGACACCCAAGACCTGAGGATCAGCAGCTGCTGCCCTGGAGACGCTCCAAACACACCCACGTCTTGATTTACTGTGCTGCTTAGTTCAACAGTTTTAACAGTGAAAAGGTTTAAAAGCCCTTCTACCCTCCACACACACACACACACACACACACACACACACATGCACACAATCTCCTTCCAGGGAGTTTTCTCACCTGACCACAGAAAGGTCTTTGGCTTTGGGATTTCTTTCTGAATGAGTTGTCTTTGTGCCAACCCTTGTTATGAACAAAGGGTATTGTATTCATTCTGATATGGTGGCAAATTGTCTGATCACAGACAGTGACCTACCTGTCGGTCTTCGTAGTACTTATAATGGACACTGGACTCACCCTTATTTAACACCACAACATGTCCTGTGCCCACAGATGTCTACAGCAGTTTCACAAATGTGAATTCAAATGTCTAAAGTGGTGTAATTATTTTTTTCTTTTCTTTTTTCAAACTAGTATTGCTGAATGTATGGCTTTATAAAGGTTTATAAAAGTGTGGTGAAGATGGTGAACACCACATGCTTATATGGATGCATTTGAATCAGATTATGGTTATGTAAATGAAAGTGTGCATCAGGACAGAAGTCCTTGCGTGTATATTTGTGCCTGTAACCACTCATTTGAAACCCCAAACTGTGGTGACAAATAATGAGCTCCTTTCCTAGCCCTCCACCTGGGAAAGTGTCACCTCTGAGTGTGTGTGAGAAAAAGAGGGAGAAAGGGAGCTATTATCCCTCTCGAAACTGCAGAACAATGGATACCCTTCCACAACTACTTACTGTGTGATATTCACACAATGCAGATTGGATTTGAATGCACATATTCAGAATGACATTTTTCAACATACTGGGTGTTGAAATTGTGCGATGGATCGGGTTACATGTATAAAACGCTAAAAAAATAAGTTTGTATGAACTAACAAATGCTGGTAACACTGAAATTCAGATCCAATTGAAGACAAATGATTACAACAGAGTATTGTCACAATTCAATGCTCTTAGGGATGTGAACGAATGAAATAGCCAAGCCTTTTCTCTCCTTAATAAAAGTGCTTTTATTTGGATGATTTTCATATAAAATGATGATTTCAATGGCAGACAAATGTTTGAATACACCCACACAAGTGTGAGTAATAAACAGGTTAAAAAAACAGGTTATATTTTACTCATCAGTATTCATGTAAGAAGAAAAATCCAAACTTATTCAGACACTGAACTTTTCCTCACAGTCCTTAGACTCCTCCGCACCATCCATCTTACGGCCGAGCATCCCTCACACGTAGTCCCCAGAGGCTTTGGAGCGGGCGGGGGCGTACTGCGCCCCTCCGTAGGCCTGGCGGTCTCTGGGTGGGCAGTTCCAGCAGAGCAGCCCCCCTCCGAGCAGCAGCAGCCCCGCGGTGCCCCAGCCGATGTAGAGCGCGGCGCCCAGCTCTCTCCGCTGCGCCGCCATCACCAACGGGTTGTAGAAGTCCCGGATGAGCGTGTGGGCCGACCAGGACACCGGCACCAGCACCAGCACGGCGGCCATGATGAACACCACCCCGGCCACGATGCAGGCCTTGGCCTTGGCGCTCTCGTCCTCCAGGCAGTTGGTGCACTTGCCGCCCACCACGGCCATGAGCACGCCGAAGATGCCCACGATGATGGAGATGATGAGCATGGCGCGCGCCGCCTGCAGGTCCGAGCTCAGCGCCAGCATGGAGTCGTAGACCTTGCACTGCATCTGGCCGGTGCTCTGCACCACGCAGGTCATCCACAGGCCCTCCCAGATGACCTGCGCCGTCACGATGTTGGCCCCCACGAAGGCCGTCACGCGCCACATGGGCAGCGCGCAGGTGATGATGCTGCCCAGCCAGCCGATCATGGCCAGCATCACGCCTAGGATCTGGAGCCCCTGTGACGCCATGGTAACGTTGGTTTCCTGCTGGGTCTATCGGGAAGAGTCGCTGATCATCACTGCGTGAGGTCGATGGTGGGAAGGCTTCACCTGAGAAGTAGGGTCTGGTTTTATAGATCACGCCGATGGGTGTGGTTGCTAAGTTCCTTTGTTCCCGGGCCCTGAAGGAAAGCTGAAACGTGATATTGAAGCTCTCCGTTCTCTGTTGAGTTCACTGAGAGCAGACTCCATATCCCAGAGTCCTCTTGTCACCCCCATCAATCCAGAGACACTTCAGTGTGAACAGACAATATATCATATCATAATATTCTACTTTATTGCGGGGCTCCTCAGACTGCTGCAGAAAGTGCCATTTACATGAATGGGCCTTCCCAATGTTTGAAGGTCTGTTAAATCTACAGTACATAATGCTGCAAAGTATATATGACCGCTGTCAATGACGTCTTTCATATCATTCACTTCATTGAGAGTGAAAGTCAGCAAGTTGGACATTGGCACGCAAAACCTGCAACTGTCAAGTTCTGTATCTTTATCATAATTGGGATAATGTATTGTCTGCTGTGCATCGCGGTCCTGTTGACTTATTATTAGTGACTGGCAGACGATACATTATCCCTTACATGCCACAACGGATATTCGGAAATTCCAACCTCTGATAGAGGAAAAATGACTTGAACGCCAAGTCGGGTCAGATTTTTTGTTCTGAGACTCGCGGAGAAGTCTTGTGCCCCAACGTACTTGACTTCACTATCATCTCCAACCATGACGGCCTCCTTTGTAACAACACAAGAGAGGAACCTCACTGTCATTACAAGTAAGTATGAAAACATCAATGATATTGATAAGAGATGACAATGAATGGATTAACTGAGGACTTATTGGTTGCCTGCGAAGAGCTTAGATGTCTATCTCTTGGTTGCGTTGGAACTGGAAAAGATGTGGGTGATTCAAACAGGAACATGTGGTGGTTAATGATGCCCCTCTGAGCTTAGAAATAAGGGTAAGAATTAAACAACTACAGTATTACCATACCCTCAGACACAGATTGCATCTATTCATCCCTTTCAACTGTTTTCAAATGATACATACTGTGTTATTTGTATCTTTGTCTTGTTTTATTTTATTTTTTTTGGGGGGGGGGGGGGGGGTATTTTGTTTTTTGGTACGTATACCGGTTGCAACACCACAAATCAAAGATCATAGAGCCCTACGCTCTAGAATCTTTGCCACAAATGGTCGTGATGATAAACAAATTTTCAGATGTTTCAACAGACAAGGTGAGGACAACATCAACAGGACAAGATGCACAAGAGCCTCCATTTTTCACTGTACTAGCATTTGGTTGTGTTATTCAGATGATGATTTACACCAGACCTTTTAGTCATAATTGTGGAAATGCTTTTTACACCCATTTTGAATTACTGTTCTGCCTTTAATTTGTTTAGATGGATGCCAATCCTGATAGACACAGTAGGATGAGCTGTTTGTGTAAAATGAGCATAATTAGAGTGTTCTTATGGTATATTTAAAACCCACACATTTTGCTCTCACAGACATAGGGGTTGTAACCACCAATTTGTTTGCATTATAAAGACTGACCATCTCTTCCACACAAAACAGTTAATGGCAAAATTAGCTGTCTGGGAAATTAGCTTATTTACCATCTACAGAGAGTTATATAAGAGGATACCTCTTCTCTTCTCTTTGTGTACAATCTTCTGTCTGAAAGTGTTAGCCTAGCATAGCATAATTCTTGAAAGTGTGTGGTAACTCATGTGTCAAGGTGAGGTGATATATAAATGATCAGCAAATGTGAATTCAGACACACTTGAAAAAGTAGCCTAGGCGTAAAGCATGATCGGATCCTTGACAACGGTATAGCCTACAACTTCTTCAGTTACAGTGGAATGTAACAGGTTTTCATATTGCATAAATACTGTACATAGCCTACACTAGTGATGCAGCCAGACGTAAATCAGAACCTGTTTCAGACCTGACTGAGCCTCAGTGCTCCTCATTTGACTCATCTGGAATGTTATGGCTATCAGTGATCTATCCAATGATATCACATTTAACATGGAGTTTCTGGTCAAATTCATTGTGAAGGTGTAGTATTGTCACAGCGTAAACAAACATTCAAACCAAAGAGTCCCATAAAATATTTATTAACAAAGTTCCATTATCACAGGAGAGTTGCTTTCAAAATAGAAGAATGAAAAAAAAAACATATGTTTATATTTACAGACATTACTGACCATTTTGAGGGATACAAATGTTGCACAAATGTTTTGATACACACCACACATGACTGGAGAGAAAAGTTAAATGGATTTGCTTTAATCCTCAGACTGTTAACATAGAGTTACTCCAGTATGACAAAATCAAGCTGTATATGTCTATTTCAAGCAACTTTGCGGACACTGATTTAGTAACTGAAGTCATAATGAAACACAGATTTAACAGAATAGCAGTCTAATAGATGACTCTGAACAAAGGAAGTTTACTTGTCTGATCCTGATATTTTATAAACTTTGTCTCCCAGTACTTCCTTTGCGTTCTCACCCCTCCCTAATATTGTGTAAGTGACACTGAGTATTCTCCAACTCAGGAGTAATCACATGAAATACATTTCCAAATGTAAACTTATTTGAGCAAAACGTCGGACAGCAACTCAATTGGAGGCCGACAACACTGTCCCAAAACTTTAACTACCTCTCAGAGGACAAAGCCATGGCTTTACCCAGACTCTGATCACACGTAGTCCTTGTTGGAGGGAGCAGAGGCCTGGGATCGAGCAGCTGAGTACTTGGCAGTGTAGCCGGTGTCGTTATCATCCTTGGGGCAGTTGCAGCACAACAGGGCCCCTCCGATGGTCAAGAGTGCGCCGGCCCCCCAGCCGATGTAGAGCGCGGCCCCCAGCTCGCGTTTCTGGGCCTGGTTCACCAGCGGGTTGTAGAAGTCCTGGATGATGGTGTGGGCCGACCAGCACACAGGCACCAGGGTCAGGATCCCGGCGATGATGAAGACCACGCCGGCGGCGATGCCCACCTTGGCCTTGGCCCGCTCGTCCTCCACGCAGTTGGTGCACTTGCCGCCGGCCACCGACAGCAGGATGCCGAAGATGCCCACGATGATGGAGACGATGCAGAGGGCACGCGCCGCCTGCAGGTCCTGGGGCAGCGCCAGCATGGAGTCGTACACCTTGCACTGCATCTGGCCCGTGCTCTGCACCACGCAGTTCATCCAGATGCCCTCCCAACTGGTCTGCGACGTGACAATGTTGCTGCCGATGAACGCGGTGACTTTCCACATGGGCAGGGCGCACACCACGATGGCGCCGATCCAGCCGAAGATGCCCAACGCGGCACCCAGCATCTGAATCCCGGCAGACACCATTTTACTCACTGCGTATCAGCCTTCTGTTAAAAAGAAATATCCTTGAGATGTTGCTATGTGTGTGTGTGTGTGTGTGAGAAAGCTGCTGCCTTTGTCTCTCCCTCTGTGTCGACCGTTGCACACAAGTGTAAGGCGAGGTCCCCAGGGGTGGACGTTTGAGAAGGGTGGGGCCTGACACAAACACCATCATCTAACCAGCTCGGCCGGTTTCAGAGTTTCTTCCTGTGGTTAACAAGGGGGGAGGGGGGGACTTTTATATTCCCCTGGGTTAGTCACACAACACAAATTATTAGCCAAGGGGACAGCAGACAGCAGCCCATATATGGTCACATCATAGACCATCTCTTTAGGATTAAAGCCTCTCTTCCTTTTCAGAGTAGTGTCTGATTTGTTGTTTTTTGTTGTGTTTTCATTTAGCTCTTTCTTAAGTGGCAGATTATTATGAAAGGCATTGATATTGGTGTAGACGTCAAACCCTTTTATGATTCAATCTCCAAATGAACAGGATGCCTTTGGTACATATTGCATATTATATTGACTCACTTAGTTAGAAGGCACCTTTATCCACAACAGCACAAACCAAGCAACAATGCAAGTGGGGAACAACACTCACTAGCCACAGGACAATAGGAGTAATGTGACACCTTTGATAGTTTCTGTCTAATTTCCTTGAAATATCTTGTGTGTGCGTCGCTTGATCTTTTTAGAAAACAGCCTTGCAAGGCATTGAAGGCATCAGCATTTTTAGCACCCAGTATGCATATGCATGGTCTCCTGTGAGGTATTACAGGTGTGGAGCATTTCAAATGGCCAAAAAGATCATCTGTTTATATAGTGCCTTTAGGAAAGCCAGCTTTGTGAAATATCAAGAAGTGAAATAGGCCTACATATTCAAACAAAAGATACAAACTTTAATCAAAGGATAAACATAACAAAATAAACATACATAATCATAAGTAAGATAAGGAGATTGCTGTATGCACGATAACAGGCACATTGGAATTAGGGTTAGATATGAAATACACTCAGAGATGTAAGCTTATCTCTGAAACACCACACACTTCTGAAATAATGGAGTGGGTATCACTCCAGAGTCTGACTTAACTCTGTGTCTGGGCCAAGAGGGTGTCAGACTATAGTAAAGGACCTGAGTGAGCAGTTAATCAAGTGTGTCTGTGTGTATGTGTCTGTGTCTACTGTACGTGTGTTTTGTGTGTGTGTGTGTGTGTGTGTGTGTGTGTGTGTGTGTGTGTGTGTGTGTGTGTGTTTGGGTGGGTGGGTGGGTGGGTGTGTGGTGTGTGTGTGTGGGGGGGGGGTAAAGACTGGAATAGGGAGGTGTCTCTAGGGTCAAATACACTTCATTCTCTATGTGACAATGATGACACAGAGTCACTGGTATGTGCGGTGCAGGTGTTCATGGGAGGTTTATGTCATTGGTGTACGAGCACATTCTCTTGAATGAGTCAGGCTGGGGAATTCTCTGCATGCTCACAGGGATTTATCGGACATGCTAGTAACAAAATGTCAAAGAAACAGCAGACTGACAAGAAGTATCTCTCTGTGTTAGCCTGCAGGTCAAGTTCATAAACAGCACAAAGCTTAAAAGAAATGGATTTTATTGCATTGACCAATCTTATTTTTTTTTACTTTTCACATGCTTCTCTGTGTAAATTTAAATCAGTTATATATCATAGGCCTACATCATACAATATCATACTATATGTATACAATATAGTGTGTACAGCAAGTATCACATGCAAGCATATCAGGCTTAAATACCTCACCTACCATTGCCATTCAGTTTGGCTTTATTTGCATTGGGTGTAAGATATGGAGCAGAGTTGTGTTAGAGTTCCGGAAACTCTAGCTGAGAACGGATACAAAAATAAGGAAGGCCAAAATGCCACTGAAACTAATTGTCTGATCTGTGAGGACAGAAACTCCTGATCTAACACTCTCACCTGGAGGGAAGTATAGAATGTTTTTTTGTTTATGGAACAGGTGTGTTGTGACTTTCCAGTTGACTTTATTCTGTGCCATATTAGTGAGGTTGTGTGCTCTAATCTAATATATGAGGATTCACAAAAAAAGTCCTGCTTAAAGAACGACAACAAAAAAACCCTCACAGTTGTAAAGAGCAGTACAACAACACAGGTGCCCGCACTACAAGAGCACTTATACTCCCTTACACAGTGACTTATAAGAATGGCCTCATAAGACATATAACATATCACAGCCTAACAGTTTAAATGTCTTTTCTTTTTTCCCCAGTCTCTCAGTTAGACATCTGGCAGATGCTTCAAACTGTCGTTCACAGGAGTAAGAATAACAAAAAACCTCAAGTCACTAAAGAGCAGGTGAAAAGGCACAGGCAGCTCACCACCCCTGTCACATGTAATACAATTCCATTGCAATAAACACCTCGACTGTGGTCATTATATGGTCCAATGTATAGGGCAGGTATCTGGTCAGGCTGCCTGATCTTTTCCTCAAAAAATCGTAATGTAGCCCCTGTTTTAGTGTTACCATTTACTCTGCTGCTAAAATGCGCTCTAGAATCATTGTGGAGACATGGAGAGGTTTGTCAGGTATTGTAAGATCAATTTTAAGAGCTGTGACAAATAAAGATTTTCCCATTGATTATTTTAGAAAGGGCATTTTGGACACACCATTTTCATAAAAACGTAACAAAAAGATGAAAATGCTTCTTTTTCTGATTATGTGTCTACCACATTGTCGTGCCATCTTTTGGCATGTGGGAGCTCATTTTCAGTCAGAACAAACATATTGATAAAGAGAAAATCAACATTAAATCAATATTTGCCAGGGGTATGAATAATTGGGTTATTAACTGTATATAACCATATTTTTACCATGAATTACACAGCTCCACACTTACTTATGTTGTTTTCTTTATTTTGACTAGCTTTACATTGCAGAACAAAACCATAAAATACCAAACAAAAGACTGTGTAGTAAGCAAAATTAAAATGTTACATATACACTATATTGCCAAAAGTATTGGGTCACCTGCCTTGACTCACATATGAACTTAAGTGACGTCCCATTCTTAAACCATATGACGTTAGTAATGAGACCAAGCAGCTGACAGAGATTTAAATTTTAATTTCAATTAAATTTCCCTTATAGAGCGCTAAAACATTACACATGTCTTATGGTGCAATACAGAGTGTTAACCATTCAGAGAGAGCTCATGAGTAACAGGTGCGAGGAAAAACTCCCTATACAAATAGGAAGAAGGCGCAGGCCAGGACTACTGTAGGGGCAAGGGGACCACAACAGGCGACAGAGCAAATGGGCAATCATAGGGATGGTACCTCAGGTGTGATGAGGGCTAGACACAAGGATGGCTGATGACTGGGAGATGCTGCCACGCAACCTCAACCAGCTTGGAGCTGACAGCTTAACCAGCCTGAGGAAACTTGCCCAGAATCTGCCTTTAAAAGCTGGGAATGGTAAGGCATCAAACGCTGGAGGAAAGGAAGATTACATATTTGACATAACCTCTTCAAAGCAGCACCCTGTTAAAGTTAAAGTTAAAAGTTGACTGGTATTTAGAAGATGCTTTTATCGGAGCATTTGAGCATCCTAAGCTCAAAATGGCGGACGTGAGTCGTGAGTCAATCCCGGGCCAGCCAATTGGCGGTGGCGTTACAGCTCCTCCACTATGCCGCTTTACTGTGAAGACTGACTGCTTAGCACACCTTTACTGTGATGACTGACTGACTGCTTAGCACACCTTTACTGTGATGACTGACTGCTTAGCACACCTTTACTGTGATGACTGACTGCTTAGTACACCTTTACTGTGATGACTGACTGCTTAGCACATCTTTACTGTGATGACTGACTGACTGCTTAGCACACCTTTACTAATGACTGACTGCTTAGCACACCTTTACTGTGATGACTGACTGCTTAGCACATCTTTACTGTGATGACTGCTTAGCACACCTTTACTGTGATGACTGACTGCTTAGCACACCTTTACTAATGACTGACTGCTTAGCACATCTTTACTGTGATGACTGCTTAGCACATCTTTACTGTGATGACTGACTGCTTAGTACACCTTTACTGTAATGACTGCTTAGCACTTTACTGTGATGACTAGTACAGCTTTACTGTTATGACTGACTGCTTAGCACGCCTTTACTGTGAAGACTGACTGCTTAGCACACCTTTACTGTGATGACTGACTGCTTAGTACACCTTTGCCATTCTCTCAACCAGCTGTAGGAGCACAGAACCCTTGCCAGTGCTCCAACAGTCTCAAGAAAAGACGCCAGAAATGTCAGTTGTCAGTTGAGTCAGTTGTGTGCTAGTGAAGGTATTAATGGAAATGCAAGAGATTTGAAGCTTTAAAAACAGTTTAATCATTCGTCATTCGTTTAGTGATTAAGATTCAGCATTGGAATGATCACTTCAATGTGTGCTTTCACGTCACACATGGGCCGTCTCAATCTTGTGAAGAGGGTGTGTCTGTAGCCCGGGCTGGCATTGTGAGGGGTAGTGTGGCTTAATGGTTGAACCACCATCACTCTTGGCTGTCATTTTTCTGATCCAAACAACACTAGACAAGAGTCTAAAGCATGGGTTCTTGACCTGTGGCCTGTACTACAAAACTGTGACTTGTGGGTCATTTTACAGGTGAAACCCTATCCATCAGCAGTCCCCCATTGTGTGTTTGTATGTGTGTGTGTGTGTCTTGTGGAGCTGCTGGTTGCTAGCCGGTGTCGTTTACATACAGAGATTACATCAGTATGCTATTTCCTCCTCCTCCTCATGATGTCACACACAGGTCTCCAGCCCTCCTCTCCCTTGGGACTATAAGAGCCGCTTGTTTTCCTCTCCACCTGGAGCATCACCACACCCTGACGACAGGTACATCTGCAACCGGAGCACACTCACCTGCTCACCTGCCATTGTTTGCTGCACCTGCGGTTCACACGGATAGCATCCCTATTGTTGGAACATCGTCTAAAATCTACCGGACTTTAGGAGCATCTTGGGGGCAGTCACAGCTGAGGAGGCATCATGTCGATGGGATTGGAGATCGGAGGCATTCTTCTGGGTGTCATCGGGTGGATCATCACTATTGTGTGCTGCGCCCTGCCCATGTGGAGGGTTTCCGCGTTTGTGGGGGCCAACATCGTGACGGCGCAGACCATCTGGGAGGGCCTGTGGATGAACTGCGTGGTGCAGAGCACCGGCCAGATGCAGTGCAAGGTGTACGACTCCATGCTGGCGCTGAGCTCGGACCTGCAGGCGGCGCGCGCCATGCTCATCATCTCCATCATCCTCGGCGTCCTCGGACTGCTCATCTCCATCATGGGCGCCAAGTGCACCAACTGCATCGAGGAGGAGGCCGCAAAGGCCAAGACCATGATCGTCTCTGGCATCTTGTTCATCATCGCTGGCGTCCTGGTGATCATCCCCGTGTCGTGGTCGGCCGACCGCACCATCAAGGACTTCTACAACCCTCTGGTGCCCGCTAGCACACGCCGAGAGCTGGGCGCTGCCCTTTACATTGGCTGGGCGGCTGCGGCACTTCTACTTTTTGGCGGCATGATGCTGTGCTGCACCTGCCCTCCACGAGAGAGGAAGTACAAGGCTCCGAAGATGGCCTACTCCAACCCCAACCCAGCCCCAAGCACAGCTGGGTACGACAGGAAGGATTATGTCTGAAAAAAATCCTTGTCTCACACCTGTCTCTGTTTAACTTCGCTGTGGAAATTATTTTTGCACTGTTTTCATTACTTTTGTGCTTTTGAAGGAGAAATTCTGAGGTCTGTGAAATATGCATTTTTCAATCCATTGATCGGTCAATTAATACTTTATGTTAATGTTTTTATGTAGCAGAAATGCAACATTTCTAGTGTAAAGTAAATGAGAAAGTTAAAGTAATTGTGAAAAAATGTTTGAATGAATGTGTATTTTCAGGTGAGAATCCCCTTTGTCTGAAACTTGGTGTTAAATAGGAGTGGCATGTGTTTTACATATATTTGTTTAGGAAAATCCTGACCTAAAAAAGACTCAAAACAAAACCCAAACATCTCACAGATGACACTGTCAGGTCTATATTCATTATTATAGGAATTGAAAAATGTGGTTGCCTTGGTGATTATTTATAAGTAATTAATGTCAACAAATGTCAAGATCAGATCAAACTAGGCAACTCTGTTACACTTAATAATCAATTACTTTTATAACTTATAACTTTTATTTATATAGTGTTGTATATTGATTTAAAATGTCTATAATGAAGTTTATGTCTATAATGACCCTTCCTAATTCATTAACTAATTAAAACAGAAGGCAGAGAGATTTAGAGCTAAATTCAAATATTAGAAATGCATTGGTCACACACTATTTTCATTTGTTACTGTGTGTTACTTTGTTTTATATACTGTAAGTGTGTACTACATGCAAATAAATGCTTACATTTTTCTTAAAGAGATAAGTTTTATTTCCAAAGGCACATATTCTTGCCTATCCATCATGGTTTAATTTACTAAAGTCATGTGACTTGACGTGTTGCCTATTCAGTTAATCACTTTAGCACACAAAACTGCCCAATGTTTGCCAAAGGAGGTTGCCATCACTGTGAGTGCCTTTGCATTGTCACTGTGGGAGCCAAGAAGGAAGCACAGACAACACAAACCCACATCAGACTCGGTGCTCATCACAGGCCAACACTGGGTCCGATTACAGAGTACACAACATTGCATTTATTGTCTTAGTTGTCAAATACCACGTCAATGTGTAGGCCAAATGTATTTCATAACACAACGTTAATTGCTGTTGATAAATAGCCTTTTATGTTTAAGAAAAGCACATTTCAACGTATCATTATGGATTGTCCAAAGGGACAAAAATGCTTTTCATTGCCTGGCAATTGTTTTGTTTTTGTTATGATTTTGGAACTGAAACTGAAAAATGACTAGACCCTCTGAACTGATCATAAAGGCCTTTTTTACCTTGTACATAAGACTTGGGTGTGATAAATATGTTACTTGGTGAATTAAATGAATAAAGACAATTGATCAATTATGTGACTCTGAATGTGCATCAATTTTGTGACTCTCTGCATGTGCACTGGACATCAAATGATGGTTTACAAACCAGAAGCACATACAGTATACACACAGAAGCAAAACACACATGCACATGTACAGTACACATACTGTAGCATGAGTTGCAAGAGTAGGGTATGGAGTAGGAGATGGAGACTAATTGACAAACATGATTAAGATTTGCAGAGAGAATGTGCCAGACTGAATGGCAGTCATATTTTGTACAGCTATGCAGCTTTTAGTAAATTCTCCTAAATCTGCCAGTTCGGCTAGCTACTTTTAGCCTTAACATTCTTTGGTAATACAGGCCCTGACCAACAGATGATAAGCTAATAAAGCATATCTTTTCCATGGTTTCCTTCAAAAAGGCTCTTGTGATTATGCATTCATCACAGATAGCATGTGCTTATCATGCATATTATTAAGAACAGTGACATCTGTTCATGAGGACAGTACAGGATCTGCTCATCAACAGTACATCTGTATAGGAAAAGGAATGAATCACCTGTGTTTACCAGAATTGTTTTAAAGTTTTTATTGTTGTTGTTGTTGTTTGTGTATTTGCTTGTTGCCTGAAGATAATACATTGTTTTTTTGAGAAGTGCTTTAACTTCACCACGGGCCACAAAGTTCCTCCTTTTGAGCCTTCCTTTGTTGTTATTTCCAAGGGGAAATGGTCTAAACTCAGATTACACCTGACCAAGGAGAAAATAACAATCAATGTATATCCACAATTTGGGGAAGAGTGGAAAGACACTTGCATGCAGCTATAATCTGATTTAGTGATGGAGATGTTTTTACACGTACTCTAGCACCTTATCTATACAGCAGGTTTGGCAAGTAGAAGAGCAAAACAGTTAACTGGAGTAAACTGTCCAGGGCACACATTTGGTTGGACACAACATGTAATTAACAATTAGTAAGGTCAGGTTAGAGTTAGGGATCAGAACCTATTTTAATTTTAAAGTACACAATCAAAGAAGTTTTTAACTGAGAAAACAACGATGTTCCAAAGAAATATGACTGTTCTACATTTAGGTGAATAGCATTTAAGAAGATTCTTAAGAACTTCTTATTGTTTTACTGATGGAGTCTTCTTAAGTTCTTAAGGCTGTAAGACAATAAATGCACTCAAGAGGTGAAAGAGGAGACCACATTGAACTGCTACAGCTGTCCTTGTCACCATGGAGACTGTATACCAATAAGCATCCTTTGCCACCTCCATGGAAACCTTGTCCCTTGACACCTTTGCTCTCTCTAATGAATATAAATGACCTCCCCCTCATATACAGACTTTAATGTAGGTTTTACCATCTACCATGCTTCTTATAAGATTCAAAGAGAAAGTTTGTAATTTTCTCAAACCTATTTGAGAAGGGCGTGGTAGCAACTAAACAATTAGGTCTGGTCCTTTTGACCTGAGCCTTATTGTCTTGCCTCTGCGTTTTTGAGAGAGATTGTAGGGCCTGGTGATGGAGTGGGCTGAGTCACTAACTAGGAAGTGTGTATTTAGGACTTGCCACCAGGTGACATCAGTTCATCAAATCACCTAGTTAAAGGAAACATGATGTCCACTGGGCAAAGGACTCTGTAGGCAAAAAATAAAGAAAGAAAGAAACAAAAGGCATTTGACATTCCATACAGACTCTAAAATATATTTCCTTTCCAATATAATATGTAAAAATTAAGATTAAGATTATAAATATTAATTTCCGATCACAGCCTCAATGTGGGGCCCAACAGTGGCTCAAGGGGGCAGCAAGCAGCAAGGAGCAGTTCCGATCAAAGATTCTGGAGGGCGTATAACCACCTACCTAATTGAATGTAGCCTACTTCATGTAAACAGATGACAAAATTGTCATCCGAATAACAAGATTCTTTTTATTATCATTTTTTTTTTTTTTTAAACAACTGTTTTTAACAGTAATCATGCTATTATGCCACTGCATTATATATCCTGTTATATTTGCACTTCTGGAACTGAACTTAAAGCCTGCACTTTAGGTGAACATCCACTAAAGTTGCTTGCCACTTCAGACTTGCCTATGTAGGGACAAGCCATGTACTGTAGGAACGAACGCATCATGTATGTACTATGACTTATATCTACATTATGTCTACGTCTCAGGCTTCCTGTTTTTGTGTGGCGCTGTCTTGTCTGTTGTGGAGCACACTGCAGCAAATTCCTAACAACTTTTGTTGTGTGGCAATTAAAGTATTGAATCTTGAATCTTATTATCAATATGCCATTGGGGTCGATGGCATTGGCAGCCCATAGAACACCTGCCTAAAAATTGCTGAAATTTGGCAGAAAGTTTCAAGACACTCCGCTTACCACTAACACTCATTTACATATCTCTAAACCCTGCCGTCTAGCACCAACAACTGGTCAAAATTTGGCCAAAAATGTAACCGCTGGGTCAAATTCGATTCACTGATTCAGGACCGTCCCATGATCACTCTCACCAATTTACAGAACTCTACAGTAGCCTATGCCTACTAGCGCCACCAAAAACCGGGCTCCACGCATTTGACCATTGACCGGTGCGTCCGATTTTCACTAATCAGGCATCGCTGGACCTACCTGAGTTCAATGACCCCCATTACGTCACTTTCCGCCATGGACCTCCGCCATAGACCTCTGAAGTTCGCCTACAAAAAAGCCACCATCTTTGCCCAAATAAGGAGATCCGGTATCTTGAGATTTTGTCTATGGGAAAATAACATGGGGATTTTCAATAATCGCACCTGTGAAACTCTCGCGGGGATGATGACATTTGAAATGCAGACGTTTTTCACTACACAGTTTTGTCCACTGCCTTCAAGTGGATATTGTGATCTTCGGCAGGTGAAGACGGCACACTTTGATTTTTGCTACCCCAAAGCTAACTTACAATGCAACTTGCCATAGGCAGTTAGCTTCAATTAACTCCCGGATCTCCTTATATGGGCAAAGATGGCAGCTTTGGATCCTTTTTGTAGGGGAACTTCAGAGGTCTATAATGAACCTCTGCCAAAAACTCTACAAAAAGCAGCAGTCACAAATTTCATCTGATTTTCACGGAACTTGGCGGAGATGACAAACGATAGTCGGTAGATTTTTCAATTTCAAGTTTGTTTACCGTAACAGCCAATCAAATAGCGACGAAGCCACCAAACAGGAAGTGGACTAAGTGACGCTTTGAGTTAACATCACAAAACTCAACACCATTAGTTAGTCAGGACACTGTCCCAATCACTCACAGCCATTTTTATGCTTTGAACATCCAATGTCGGACATTGATGGACATGGCATAGGCTAGATGTAAACTACGTGATCCTTAACTTTTTTGTCTGATTTTCACAATCGAGGTAGCTTCTAAATCCTTGAGAGTGATTTCTCATGCCATGGCAACAGCATTCCTGCTAGCGCAATGCTAGGCCCTCGCTTGATGCTTGCGTCATTGGAATGCAAAGGAATATGATCACTGATCAGATTAATATGGAAATATGAAAATTCTACAACAAGAAATTCTATATCAGGTTTTATCTTATATTCAGGTTCCCGGCCAACTTCATGTATTTCACATTCATGTATCTTCATTAGCTACAGACTTGGGCTGACTTGCATAAACAGACAGGCACTCCTAGGTAGCCTATGTTTATTTATTTTTTTCATTGTAAATTTCATTGTTATCACGTGCACCTGTCCACTCCTCATTTATGATTATTGCCTGACCAGTTGAACAGCTGATCAGCATTCCTACCGTTTAGCTGGTCGGGGACTAGCTACATAGAGGACATAGAATGGATGAATCGAGTAGCCTATGTGGTCTCAATTGCAATTTTACAAGCCCAATTAAAACCTTAAATTTAGACTGGGTATATGGTTCATTTGACTAAATGGCGCCCTCTTTGGCAACCCCAATTTAACTTAAATGGCTTTGCAATATTTGACATCACAAGAAGGCTTTCTTCTATTTCATTTTCAGTGGCAATTTTTAAGTTCAAGATTTTCGTATGAAGGAGGGCACAACCATGCCTCATGTTCATGATAGCTCCTTAGTTATGCACAACCTCTCCTAATTCATCAAAACCAAGACAAAAATAATTTCCATTCTATGTCACCTTTAAAGGGACACTTCACCGATTAGCATTTAGCTTTGTATCTTTAGAAAACCAGTCATGTTTTTGAATGGTCGTGCATCATTCCCTCAGTTTGCCTTGAGATGGGAGAAATACGGATTTCAATTAAACCCATGAATAGGACTTCCTGCTTTCAATGATGTAAAATGATGATTTTTACATCATTGAAAGCAGGAAGTCCAACATTGAAATCCGTATTTCTCCCGTCTCAAGGCAAACTGAGGGAATGATGCACAACCAATCAAAAACATGACTGGTTCTCTAAAGATACAAAGCTTAAAGGGATAGTTCGGATTTTAAGACACGAAGTTGTATGGGTTCCCTGTCAGCAACGTAGTGCATCAGCACTGACTTACCCCCGACAGCGTCCTGTGAGCCGAGATCCAGCCGGTTTTAGATCGTTTTTGATGCTGAAGAAAGTAGTCCGGCAAGTTTCTGGGGTCACGAAAGTAAAGTGTTTTTCTTCTCAAAACCATATGCGTTCAACAGAGTGATATATTTGCACCACAAAAACGTTGTCCAGGAAAAATTCAAACCTCGTTATCACTTACTTATTTTTCGCAATTCCTATCACTGCGCGCTACTGACAGCTGGACAACGTTTTTGTGGTGCAAATATATCACTCTGTTGAACGCATATGGTTTTGAGAAGAAAAACACTTTACTTTCGTGACCCCAGAAACTTGCTGAAGAAAATAGTCCGGCATCAAAAACGATCAAAAACCGGCTGGATCTCGGCTCACAGGACGCTGTCGGGGGTAAGTCAGTGCTGATGCACTACGTTGCTGACAGGGAACCCATACAACTTCGTGTCTTAAAATCCGAACTATCCCTTTAATGTTAATCGGTGAAGTGTCCCTTTAAGGCTTAGACACAAATTAGAAAAAAGGCAGACCCATCACTCTATACAGCCCATTGTCTTTGACAGAGGCAACTGCAAAAGTTGACACGTGAATACATTGTGCCAGTCTTGTGTATGTGCCTAAAGGGACTTTGTCTTATGTGTAGACACCTAGAGCAAGCTACTGATGAGGTTTGGCGCTGTTTTGAGCACTGTTAGTGGTTTAAAAATGTGATTTTGAAAGCGTGTGGCTCTAATCCCCATGCACACCCACTGTTTGCGATTTTGGGCTGTCGCTCTTGCCCGTGCTAGCTCCGTATACTGCGTGATGAGCGAAAATTACTTCCTCCACGGCTTAGTTGATGTATTTTCATTCAGAAAATAGCTTTATTTTCAATTTCCGCCAAACTTACACTTTAAGCCGGGTAGATTACTGAAACACACAGATAGAATCAATAATACATGGCAGGACTTTTACTTTCTCAAGCTGGACTTTTACATCTCTGGTTGCAATTACATTGAAGACTGTACATGATGGTAATATTGATAAAAGACAGACACAAGCATCAAATTACAAAATCAACTAAAGACAAGTCCCTTAAGAATTACAGGGTTCTACGTTCTGAGTAGCTTTGAGATATTGAGCTTTAAAGGTTTAGGATTACATAAACGTATAGGCCTACTGATAATCGGAACAAACCTCTTTAGATATGATGTCCAAAAATGCACATAACTACAGTCTCTACAATCTCACCTTACTTTCTTAAAGGGACACTTCACCGATTAGCATTTAGCTTTGTATCTTTAGAAAACCAGTCATGTTTTTGAATGGTCGTGCATCATTCCCTCAGTTTGCCTTGAGACGGGAGAAATACGGATTTCACAAAAACATGACTGGTTCTCTAAAGATACAAAGCTTAATGTTAATCGGTGAAGTGTCCCTTTAAGTTGTCACAGAATAAGAATATGTCAATGACTCAATTTAGACAAAAATGTCAGTTAGAACCTTACAATTCTAAGGGGATGAGCTAGAGCCATTTGGGGTGTCACCACGGATAGCAGGGTGGTAAACAACAGCATTTCTGAACTGTCGCAGCCAACCGTGTTTGAGACCCATGCAGAAGTACAGCACCGGGTTGACACAGCTGTTGAAGTAGGCCAAGCTCTTGGTCAGTACCAGACCCACTTTGATGGTCTGGTTCTTGCTGTCGATCACCTTGGCCAGCCGGAAGCAGTGGTAGGGTGCCCAACACAGGAAGAAAGCAGAGACCAGGGCGACGAGCATCCGCAAGGGACGGGACTTTCCCGTCAGGTTTGTTCGCCGGATCCCTACACCCGCAAGCACGGAACACCACAGGATGACCACGAATGGGAGGATGAAACCGCACAAGATGCGTATGACGATGAGGGCCATCTTGGCGGGTTCTCCATCGTCTCCCTAAGAGAGTGAATGATGAAACAGAACAGGCTATGACAAGCATAAATGGCCATGCATTATTGTAAAAGATTTTGAGGTTTATTTTGATGAGTATTTATACACCATAAAGGTTTTTACACAATGACACAGGGATGTAGTGGAGGCTAAACACAAGTAAACGCTTGTTTGATTTGCATTGAGTTCAATGAGCATCAAACAGGCTAATAGGCTAACTGAACGAATTTGAACAAAACACCATGCCTATCTCTAGGTATGGTGAAGGGTGTGTGATGATGTGGGTCGATTTTAGTTCTAAAGACCAAGGGAACTTTATCAGGATGCATAGTATCCTGGATCCATGAAATAAGTAGCCTTTAAAAATAAAAAAAAACTGCCTGCCCCTATGTTAACCCTATGTGTTAAATTCCCATAGGGTTACATAGGGGTGCCAATATTTTTGACCCCAGTATTTTGGGAAGAACATTTATTTATTTATGATACATTATTCATTCACAAAGAAAATTGGTGTGTCCTTAAAGGTTGGATTTTTCCTAATTTTATTACTTAAGCCATTAAAATCAATTTCCAAAAGATGATTTTATATTCCTCTTTTTAGTCAACTTTAGTATGGGGCGCCAACAATTTTAACAATGACTGTACATAATTTACTATGAAAAAACGGTGGTGTTCCTTTAAATAGCATACTCTGAACAATTCCGAATTAAGCTTATGTCGTTTTACAATTGTCTAGTTTTATGGTTTGTCTCATATTGTTGAACCTGGCCACTTTATCCATATTATATAATGTCTGTGACCAATCGTCTCGTGGCATTCAGCAAGAAGCATCAGTCACACAGCATGTCAAAGGGTTTGGATAATTAATGGATTATTTAAATGGAGATACACTGACTTCTCAAGCATCAAGACAGCATTCCTCTTACTGATTGTGGCCTCAAGTACAAGCCCAAAGTGAATGAACCCCAGAAACAATACAAAACGAACAAGTCACAGCATTGACATTGTTATGTTACTTGGGGCGGCTAAGCGCAGATTTTCACCAGAATCGATCACTTTGGGATAAAAGCATGAAATTTGGTATGAAGGCTCACAAAGGGGGTCTGATCAGATTTAGGACCGTAGGCGCTCAAAATTTGACCCCTGGGGGCCATGAATATGGATTTCGTAATGGGAAAATGGATTAAAAGCTGCCAGAAACATAAAATGAAATAACACATTTCATCATAAATACATATAAATATGAGCACACTTTCACATAGAAAGTCTTTAAACTTTAAAATATGAAATATGTTTGAAAAACAATTAAAAATGGCTGCCAAATATGGATTTCATAATGTCATTTTTAAAAAGTTGCACATGTGATAATTAATCAATCCAGTTCATTTTCAAACAAAAAGGAAAAGAGGTTATGATGATATCTATCAGAAATGATGTACTTTTTTAGGCTAAACATTTAATATTAAATTGTGTGCATATCTAATACGCATCATTTTTACTTGGTAGATTGTCAGTGACTCCTCCTTCAGTCCTCATTCAGGTTTCATATTGTGGTGACCACAGTTGAATATTATTCTGTATAAAATCTAGGGTGGGATGTTTTACTCTTCGCCAGTAATTAGGAATAACTCACAGCCGAGAGAGTGTGGGTAGTCGGCACAACTTTACTGAAGGAATGAACTCGCGGGAGAATACACACAGGAAGAGCGCCTGGGCGCGCATGCGCCAAAGTACAACAATAATACCAGGCAGTAGACTGGCGTGACCACCTTTCTTCCCCACACCCACCCCCCCAAACAGGGAAAACATAGTAGAGCAATCTAGCAATACACAGATATCATCAGAACGCATAAGCAACAATGTGGAACACATAACTGCAGTGATAAACACACAACAGGACATTATGCAAAAAGGGTACGTGAGGAGTCCATCATTAGTCCAACACATAGTCACTGAGATGGGATGGCTGGCGACGCAGCCTGGTGCCACGCCGGGGTGGGGAGTTTGCGCCGTCAGGGGTAGTGCAGGAGGACTCCGGGTCCTCTGGCGGGTCGCCTGGCACGGCAGCGGCAGGTACCGATGCGATCTCCAGGGGAATGGCAGGTGTTGGGGGAGGTACCACCTGGGGCACCTTCAGGAATGGAGGGCAGTCCTCCTCAGAAGCGTCGTCATCCCCAGAGGGACGGTTGATGTCCAGGGTGGAGACTGGGACCTTGTAGCAGTCCGTCAACTTGACCCGATAGGTAAAGTCCCTGAGTTGCGAGCCTGCAAACTTGCGCAGGCCACACCAGAGACCTTCGACAGACACGACCAGGTATCTGTCACGGCTGCATGTCTTGTTCCGGTCAGTGTGGAGGTAGACAAGGTCACCCACCTCAAGCAACGAGGGGGATAGAGTCTTACCCCGAGGGGCCTTGGACTTCTCGCTGTGAGCATGGTTCCTCACCCTTTCTTCATGCTGTGTACGTATGAGTTCTTCATCGGCAAGGGGCAGCTGGGTGGAGGTGAACTGGTCTCTCTGAGTCCACATCTCCCGGGCAGACAGGCCACGGGATCGCAGTCTGGAATTGAGGCAGGCAGTCGCCACTGCCAGGAGCCTCGGCGATATGGGACCGCCTCGAGGCTGCTGTCGCAGCAATTCCTCACCTAACTCTCGTACGGCCTTTTCTGCGACAGGGTTCTTGTTCAGGTTCTTCGCCCGCCCCAGCTCCAGTGAGATTCTATGCTGGGCGAGGAGTGGGTCAGAAGCCAGGGCCTTGAAAGCAGGGGCCGGGTCGGTCCGCACGACAGCGAATGGACCGTCGAGGGGCCGTAGTTCTATGCAAAGCCTGATGAGTCCATCTCGCAGGGTCTGGCTACCCTCGTCGTCCACCAGCATCGAGACAGTGTAGGATGTCACACACTCTCGTACCACCAGCACCAGTTGCCGTGCACGTTTCATGACATCAGCAGCAAAGGCGGCACCTACTGTAGCCGGGGGCGCAGATGACGACTGTTCGTTGACGACTTGGGGTGTATGACGGAGGGCCACACACGGATGACAGCCATCTGTGGCCCGGTGCACGGCTTTATCAAGGTCAAGGGCAAAGAAGTACCTGTCAAGTGTTTTTCTTAGCTGGTTGGCGGTGGGGTGGCTGAGCTGTAAGTGCAATGCAGTCACGAGGCCATCCAGGACCTGTCTGGGAACAATGATGCACTCCCGGCACGGAGAGAGGGGTTCTTCACGTTTTACGATTAGTAGGCCGTCCCCAGCTATCGATGCCACGCTGAGGTACCTTTTGACATCCCTGACGTCCGTCATTTTCCTAGATGGTCGGGTCCCCTGGGTAAGATGGGCATGGGTCCGGCGTAAATCAGGGCATTCGGACTGGAGGGATCGCCACGCCGTTCTGCTTGTGAACGGCAGTCTCGTACGACCTGCCAGAATGTCATCAGTGGACAGCAGTCTGACGACTGAATCCTGGGTGCGCTGCACAAAGGTGCACACCTGGCATGCCATGTCCGTACAGTCAGGAGGGTCACGGCTAGCGAAGTCGGACGGAAGGATCGCTGCGCCAGCTACATGCCGTATTGACACTTGGAATCTGCACGCCGTGGAGAGGAACGTAGAGACACGGGGACTAGCAGAAAACTCGCCCCTGCATAGTTTTTCGTAGGCCTGAACGCACGGCTTGCTGTCTGTGAGGAGGCATGCCTTAGTTGTCGACTGAATAATGTAGGGGCCATAATGTTTGACGGCTGCTGCGATAGCGAGAGCCTCCACCTCACAGGGCAGCCATGTTAGCTGGTGGGCACGTAACTTGGCACTAAAGAAACCAGCCAGAGCAAGCTTGTCGTTGCGCATCACATATAGTGTGGCAGCAATGCCAGGTCTCCTGACAGCACCATCAGTGACGATCCACAGTTGGTCATCCGGGCGTGGTAGGATGACCGAACGACTGGAGGAGAGGCACTCTTTCACTCTATTAAAGGCACAGTGCAACTCTTCAGTCCACGCAATGTTGTCTTGCGAAGTCTTCCCTGCTATGGCGTCGTCCAAGGGGGCAAGGAGGGCAGAGCAATGTTTGATGACGCGGGCCATTACCTTGACTGCTCCAATGAACGATCTCATACCTCCCACTGATTTTGGCGGCTCACATGCAGCCAGGGTAGACACGCGGTGGGGGCTAGGCCTAAGTGTGCCCTGGGTCCACACCCACCCAAGGACGGTAGTGGAGTGTGGGTTGATGACCGTCTTAGATGCGGAGAGGCGCAGGTTGCATCGACTCAGAGCATGTAGGACACGGGTCCAGTTGTCGAACAGCTCCTCAGGTGAGTTGCCCCCGCAATACAGGTCATCGGCAAGCTTTGCCACGACGCCCGCCTGTAGCAGATCACCCAACACGCGGCACATTAGTTCCTCGAGTGCAGTCTCTGAACCGGGCATGCCCATAGCCGAACGTGCATAGACGCGAACTCCGCGAAAGGGGGTGACCACGCCACAATACTTCATGGAGTCGCGTGACAGTGGTATTTGGTAGAATGCGTTCGTCAAGTCTGTGGCTATGAGGTGTCTCCATTGGGCAACTTGGCGTAGGGTGCTGTCGACATCGGGCATGAGGGATGGTTGGGGCTTTGAGTAGCGGCCGACATCAGCGAAGGCGGTCACTAGGCGATAACCACCACTCTGCTTTCTGATGAGGAAGGAGGGGTTGAGATATTCCACGGAAACACCTACATCCTCAGGGCGATGGAATACACCCAGGTGCTCTAGCTCGTCAAATTTCTGTTGTAACTCAGTGAGTTTGTCCCTGCCGTACAAGGGTAAGCGACCTTTGCGTTGTGGTGGCTCGACTGGGCCCATATTCACCTTGGCCTCGAATGGGCCCTCAGCGCCGTTGTAGCCAGAGATAGCAGGGTTGAATACCTCGTCATATTGGTCCAGCAAGGAGTGAAACCTATCCTTGAAGCCAGGAGGGAGTAGGTTGTCTGGGTCTACTTGGACGCCCTTGGAATGCTGAACAGTTGCAGGTCGGACTGGGAGGTGTCGGGCCATTGGCACGGTGGTGTGAGTGTCAGGTGCGGGGCTCGGGACAGTGACTGTGGAGAGGGGGTCCACTTGGCAGAAATGTTGGTGGCGCCTCAGGACATGCGGCTCACCTGACAAGTTTGGGATCCGGATCCTTCCTGCGACGCTGGATACCACTGCAGGGCGGGGCCAGTTGTGTGTGGTCTCGCATTTGGCCGTGTGAGTGTCCAGGCGGGGCTCCATGGCGTAGGCTGTGTCCGCTGGAGCGTCAGGTGGGAGGGGAATTTCAAGAAATTCACCTGGCCATATTGTGGTCGACACGGGAGGGGCACGCAATGTGATGGTGCGGCGAACCGCGTTCTCTGTGAGAGCCGTGTTCGCGGAGCCGTAGGGGAACACAGCGCCATTAGCTAGGGTAATCAGTCTCTTGGCAGGGCGCACTGAAATGTCATTTGAGGACATGAAGGGAGTGCCTGCGAGTATGTCCACATCCAAATCTTCCACAACTAGGCCGTCGAAGTGGAACTTATTGGCACCCCGGTTGAATGTGAGGCGGGTCTCGCCCACAACCTTCATGGGAGAGGAACCATCGGCTTGGTGGGCAGACTGGGAGCTGGGGGTCATGTGAGCTCCGAGGCGGTGCGCAGCAGACAGTCTGATCATGTTGCAGGTGGCGCCGGTGTCGAGGATAATGCGTGCATGGTGGTGTTTGTGGAAGGTATCGATATATGGTGATTGTCTGACCTGGACGGCACGGGCAGTATGGGACTGAGTTGGCTCAGGGCATATAGGAGGAAGTGCCTCGTCATCAGAGCACTCCTGGTATGTGACTGGGTCCATGGGGTCTTCATCGAGCACAGAGACAATCTGTCTGGCTTTGAGCATGAATTTTCTGTCTTGTTCGGGTAGATATTTGCATGAGCTGAGAAAGTGTGCATTATTTTGGCGGCCTGCTTGGGTGCACAGGGGGCATGACTTTTCACGCGGGCTTGGCCGCATTGGCATTTTAGGGGCAGCAAAGGGGAACTGACGGGGTACTGTGCCACTGTATGTGCGGTTAGAGGCAGCTGCACGCATAATTTTGGCATCGTCGGCTGCACGGATTTCAGAGAGTAGGGAATCAAGTGCTTGGGAAATCTCTGGTTTGATAGATGCCAATGTGCGAGTGCGCAGCTCAGTGCCATATCTTTGCTTGACAAGTTTTGGTAGATCAGCATGAATTAAACGCAGCCAAGTCATGACTACAAAATTTTCAAGGGAAGGGGACAGCTCTTCATCCTCAGCTAGGGCAACGCCATGATGGGTTAAGCCAGCTGCTTTAAGGAGGCTATCCTCTGTGAAGGCCATAAGTCGCTGGTATAAATCTTCAGCACGTTCATCAGCTTCTAAATGAATATCTACAAAGTCAATGAGCTGAGCCCCTGTGGTTTGGAAGCCGTAATGTAAACGAATGGCTTGCCATATGCTCTCAATGGACGTGGAATTTTTGACAATGGTGTTACGGGAGATCACAGGGCAATAATTAGCAACTTGACCTAGCATGAGTTCTAACTGGCGGACTTTATGTTGAGCAGTCCGCCTGCGAGCTGCAGGAATTGCCTCACCATCGTCCTGAAATCCTCTGAGAGGGGTATCACGGCTCTTCTTACCCCATGCTGTGCCATCGATGAGGAAAGGAGCGAACACCGGATCCAGTGAGAGTGTGTATAGAAGGTTTTGTTTCCAGTTTTCTAATGAGTTCAGAGTCTCGTGCTTGGTCAGACACCACTGTTTCGGTGCGCGGTTGATATTAGCCATCACGTAAGTGTACTCAAACTACCTTCTCGGCCGTTGACACGTTCGTCGGAGTCGGAGAAACTGAAGCTGAAAGGCTGGGTTCGGTAACTTTGCGCTGCCACCACGCCAGTAATTAGGAATAACTCACAGCCGAGAGAGTGTGGGTAGTCGGCACAACTTTACTGAAGGAATGAACTCGCGGGAGAATACACACAGGAAGAGCGCCTGGGCGCGCATGCGCCAAAGTACAACAATAATACCAGGCAGTAGACTGGCGCTTGACTACAAGTGAGATAAAGGCAAAGTCAGTTGAATGTGTTTCTCACTGTTACTCAGTAAAAATAGTGTAGGCTAATGATGCAAGTAACATAACTCAAGACAGGCAAATATAACATAAAATAGATGTTAAGCTGCATGAATTTAGAGTTCGGATTCTGTGAAATAAAGTAGGTGTACATTTCCACAGAATTTCATTCATGGTTATCTAAACTAGTTAATTTCAACAACAATTCAAATAGCTGCATATAACCTATGTAGGCCTATTTCATTGTGCTCTTGGACGGCTAGTTCATACCCAAAGCTAATCAGAAAAAAAAAGATTTTTTGCTCTCCAAATGCTCTCACCTTGACTTGAAATATTAATTGTAGGAACTGGTGAGTCCTGCTGGATTATTGGCATGTGATTTGGTAGGCCTATACACATCACATTGTAGACTGAGTTTTCCTCGCAAGAAGAACGTAAATTAGCACGATTAACATGATTACCACAATTAGACAATCGATGTAATCTTTTTTTGTGCAAGTTAAGTGAAATAGAGTAGCCACTATTTTTTTAAAGTTATTAGCACACATCTTTTAAGTTAGTAGTAGACCTCAAATACAGTTCCACGTCTACAACTACAAGACCACTACACAAGAACTACTGTGATTAAATTAGCACGATTAGCATGATTACCACAATTAGTCAATCAACTTAATCTTTGCCAGTTAAGGGAAATAGAGTGGCCAATATTTTTTAGTTATTAGCACACATCTTTTAAGTTAGTAGTAGACCTCAAATACAGTTCCACTTCATAAGAAAAACTTAACTGAAAGACCGCTACACAAGAACTACTGTGATCCAATGCAATGGCTAAAACCTTCAAATTATTTAATCCTGGATATACTGATCCCCCAACACAAATAACTGACTGGGAATTGTGTTTCATTTGTCAGAAGAATACTCAAGAGAGATGCCCATCAAATTGTCAAGGGCAGGTCAATACTGAACGTTACACAAATCTGGCAGAGAATCTATTAAAATTTGATGAACTTAAACAACTCCCCATATCTCTACAGATTGCACGGTTGGATGAAGGGCAAGGTATTGAGGCCACATTTATTAGGAACAATGCAAAATATCACAATACATGTCGCCTTAGATACAACAATCAAATGCTACAGAGAGCTGAGAAGAGAGCTTTGCAACTGATGAGCATGACACTGCAAAACGAATAAAAGTTAGTTTAAGATCCTCATTCAGTGTAGCCTGGGTTTCCCATACTGCCTTGCGCGGTGATTTCTTTCACGCTGCTAAGGCAGTCTGGAAACTAACGCCCCCATGTTCGCCTGATGTTGGAGGCCAATCACAGAACAGGGGAGAAAGCAAGACCATGAAGAGCTATGCAGAGACGCATTTGATTGACATCCGTGGCGCCCAATGAACAGACCTGGGCATTTTTTCAAATACGAGAAAATGAACGTCTGGTTGCCAGACCACGTCTCATTTGAGAAGTGGGAGGCGTTAGCCAGGCTACATTCAGTGATGACATCGATAAGACTAAATGTTTCTTTTGCGGAGAACCTGCAGGTAGTGAGAGACTTCATGAGGCTGCTACATTTCAAATTGATGAAAAAGTTCGAAAGTGTGCCGTTGCCGTCAATGACACCAAGCTTCTGGCACAGCTCAGTGGAGGTGACATGGTGGCTTTAGAGGCCAAGTATCATTCCAAATGTTTGGCCTCTTTGTACAATAGAGCTCGATCCCAAACCAAGGATACTCCAGATGTATCTAGTATGGTCTTTGCAGAACTTGTCATGTACATAGAAGAAGTGAGAATAGATGCAGCCACAGCACCAGTCTTCAAACTGTCAGAGCTTACTCAGCTGTGCACATCTAGAATGGAACAGCTTGGTGTTCCATTAACTTCTCGGTTGTCAAGTACAAGACTCAAGGAAAGGCTGTTGACTCAGTTTACATCTATGTGTGCCCAGAAGAGAGGGCGGGATGTTCTGTTGGTTTTTGATGATGACATTGGTGCTGCTTTCACGAAGGCATGTGAGCTGGATAATGACCAGGATGCAATGCATTTAGCAAGAGCAGCAAAAATTGTTCAACGTCAAATGTTTAGGGATTCAAAACCATTCACTGGGTTCTCAGAGGAATGCCTTGAGAATTCTACATCTCCATTGCTTTTGACACTGGTAAACATGATTCTTCAAGGGCCGAGTATTAAAGATCAAATGGAGGAGAATACTCCAGCTGCGCTGACTATTGCCCATATGATGAAATTTAACAGTGTTAAGAGACAGACTGGTGTAGCTGTTAGGCATAGCGGTGCACAGGAGACAGCCACTCCCATGTACATTGGGCTTATGTTGCATGCACACACACGCAAGAGGGAATTGATTGACAAGCTCTCTCACTTGGGAGTATGCATTGCATACGATCGTGTCCTCAGTTTGTCAGCAGAGTTGGGAAACCGTGTATGTAGTCTTTACAGAGATGAAAATGTGGTCTGTCCACCAATGATGCGAGGTAATGTATTCACAACTGCGGCTGTTGATAATGTTCAAGCAGACATTACCACAATAGGCACAGCAGATTCTTTCTTAAAAGTGGCCCATGTTGCTCGAACAAAGAGAGCCCACCAAGTAACAGTGGCTGCATTGTACATTTTGCAACATGCTGCATATGATAATTACATGAATATGCATTCCTCCAGTGATGTGCTGAGCTTTGATGAATGGTGCAACAGGCAAAAAGACACAGTCCCACAGTTTCAGTATTGGGCCACAGTAAGTAATGGAGCTTGAGCTGTCTTATTTGATCTTTGTAAGGTCTCTGCGGCTAGGCTCTTTTAACATGTATCTTGATGCCTTGACTGATCTCACACCATGGTTTTTCGCCCTTGATCATACCAATTATGCCAGATGGATTCCGGTACATTTGAGGGACATGGCAGAACTCCCTACCAAGCATCCGCAATTTTGTTGTGCAGAAGACAAAGAGAGTGTTCTCTGCAATTCCCATCGATCAAGCCCATGAGCAAAATAATGCTCGTGTGAAGGGGGATGGTGGAGCCGTTGGCTTGCTAGACAATCCTAGTGCACTGCGGCGGTGGATGGTTGCTGGGCCTGAAGTGGCTAGGGTTATCCAAGAATTTGAAGAGGCACATCAGAGTGGCCCTATGGACAGAATTAGGCATCACCATGATCAAAGTCCAAGTGTCCAAGTGAAATTTGCTAGGGATGTTCAGTGCCTTGTAAAGGTGATTCAAGAACTTGGGAACCCATTTGAAGAGGATAGCAGGGATATCATTGTGCTTGATTCAAAAGAAATAGCTGACCCTTGTGCGGTAAAGACTGTGCAGAATGTTCATCAAATTGGACAAGATCAATTCAAGACATTTACACTTGATCGCCTAGTGAATAGAACAAAATCCATTTATGATCCAATTGGTCACAATAAATTGAAGGTCTTCCGAACAAGTTCAATGAAAACTCCAAGCAACAGCCAGAAAAGATTAGTGACTCTAAGAAATGACATGGAACTCTTTTCAAGGCTTTACATAGGTTGCCAGAACAGGGATGGGAATCTTGAGGAGTTCTTCCGTCATGAAAACCAGCCCTGCCCTCCTGCTTTCTCTGATAATGGCAAGCTCAGCCAGTGTGCCAAGAGTGACCTCCTGTTTAATCTTGAAGAAAGTTGTCCTCCCAAGTTAGAGGCTCCCAATGTCTCATGTGTTGTCCTTGATGGAGCAGCAATTATACAAATGCTCAAGCCTACTGGCTCAAGAAAATTTGCAGAGTATGCCCATCAAGTGTTCCTTCCTTATATGTCCTTGTGCCATCAAAAATCAAGTCGTGTTGACTTGGTTTGGGACAGGTACTTTGCCGACTCCATCAAAGGCACTGCAAGAGCAAAGCGTGGTAAAGGGATCCGCAGGCGTGTATGTTCTGAAGCACCTTTGCCAGCGAACTGGCAGAACTTTCTAAGGGTGGATCAAAATAAAACAGATCTTTTTCAATACCTTTCAGACATCTTGTTTAAGTCATTTGACCATGGAGAGAAGCAACTTGTCATTACTCAGGCAGATAACATCCTCTGCAAGCCACAGCTGTCTGACATAATGTTCTTTATCTCCATGCAACCATGAGGAAGCAGATAGCAGGATGATTTTGCATGCATCTCATGCTGCGCAGAATGGCCATCAAAAGATCATGATCCGAACTGTTGATACAGATGTCGTAGTGCTGGCACTTTCTGTGGTGCAAAGGCTTGGTGACACTGAACTCTGGGTTGCAATTGGAACAGGGAAGAATTTCAGGCACATTGCAGCACATGAAATTGCACACAGCCTTGGTCCTGAGAAGGCACGTGCACTTCCAATGTTCCATGCTTTGACTGGTTGTGACTCAGTGTCTAGCTTTGTTGGTTATGGGAAAAAAACAGCATGGGCAACATGGAAAGTCCTCCCCGAACTTACTCCGGCATTGTTGGAATTGAGCTGTGCTCCATCTGATATTCCCTCACATATATCAGAGACAATTGAAAGGTTCACAGTTCTGCTGTATGACAGAACCAGTACATGTGAGAGCGTGAACACAGCTAGAAAAAAGCTTTTTTCTAAAAGGCACAGTGTTCGCCGAATTCCACCAACAAGTGCAGCTCTTGAACAGCATGTGAAAAGGGCAACATATCAGGGTGGTCATGTTTGGGGCCAAGTATTACTGCCTTCTCCCCATTTGCCTTGTCCATCTAAATGGGGGTGGGTCAAAACAGAGGATGGCAGTTTTGAACCATACTGGACCTCACTTGCTGAAGCATCCAAAGCCTGTTATGAGCTTATTGCCTGCAAATGTACAAAAGGTTGTATTAAGCAATGCAAATGCAGAGCAGCATCACTGCAGTGTACTGCTTTATGTTTATGTGAGGGAGAATGTCAGAGAGTGTAAAGCGGTGGTAATCGCTTTTTTGCTTCTTGACCGACAGAAAAGTGGTCATTGAAATCAGCATGGAATTTATATGTTATTAATCAAATCTTGTTTCGTGTTAATATTCAAAGTTCAACTGCTGAAGAGTTGAACTACTGGTTCTTTGTTCTGTGTCTTGTTATGCAGGCCTATATAAAAAAGAAAAAAAGAAAAAAACTCCTTAGAAAAACTTCTATAAAAAAAAACTCTAATCCTAATGAGCTGGCACCTTGCCGTGGTGGATTAGCTTGCGTGTCTCTTTCCATGTCAGCTGTTTGAAAACAGTTGACCTTTTGTATCACCATTGGTGAATTGCTTTGGTAGAGACCAGACAAAGATCAGCTCTGTATCACTTGTAATTGTGTTGTCTATAAAAATCACATATGAATTTACAGATAATTCATTAACCCATATTTAGTATTAAAGGAGTCAATTTTAAAATATATCTTACATTTTAAAGTTTAAAGACCTTCTATGGGAAAGTGTCCTTATATTTATATGCATTTATGGTGAAATATGTTATTGCATTTCATGTTTCTGGCCCCTTTCAATCCATTTTCCCATTGTGAAATTCATATTCGGCGGCCATTTTGAAAAATGGCCGCCATGGCCCCCAGGGGTCAAATTTTGAGCGCCTACGGTCCTAAATCCGATCAGACCCCCTTTGTAAGCCTTCATACCAAATTTGATGCTTTTATTGCAAAGTGATCGATTTTTGCGGTTATCCGCTCTACTAAGACACAAAGTTGCCTTTAGCCTGCATGTGTTACAAGTAAAATTCAGGATGTAAAGTCAAATGGATTCTGGTTCTTATGTCATGCATTGCATTCTCTAAGCCACTGAAAGCCACACTCTAAAAAATAAAGTGCTTAAATGGTTCTTTAACTCTCTGGATGGTTCCATGGAGAGTCAAAACTACATTACATTAGGCAAACTGTTGCCTCGATGGTTCTTTGAAGCACTGAAAAAGTTAGGCTACTGGCCCCATCATTTTTTAAAGTGTAGTGACAAGCTGCCTTTGCTTGCCAGTTAAAAGGATAATCCGGAGTGAAATGCACTTTAGATCATTTTTTCAGACTATTGGGAGTACATACGTTGAGTTGACACCAAAATCATGTCATTCGGATGTATTTTGAGAAAGTTCGAGTTCACCGTTTTTAGCCAAAACTCGTTAGCCTGGAAGTGACCGGGGCACATCCTTTCGCCACTACAAAACGCTATGTTTATACCTCTTCTGTTCCAAACAACACTACACTTACGTGGTAGTGAGTAGAGGGTCCCTAAAGCCAAAGCGAAGTATCCCCACGTCTTTATGTGGTCGGATAGAGATTCCAGAATGAATTTAATCGAGTCCGTACCTTTCCGGAAATGTTAGTAAAGTGTTGTTAAAGCGTTGCCAGCTGCAGCAGCGACATTTCCGGAAAGGTGGCATCGGGACCTTATTACCACTTCGAATGTGCATCATTTTCCTATAAACGCACGGCACAGAGTTGATTATCCCTTGCTAATACCACTGTTCATATGATAGCTTAACACCAAATAAAATAGGGAGACTGTGTTGCCTGTTGCTAGGGTTCTCCCTCTCAAATGTAAAATTATATCACTTTTCCCTGCATGACTGAAAAAAAAATCCATTACCACTGTCTGATGAATGATACGTAAGGGATAATCAACGACGCGCCGTGCGTTTATAGGAAAATAATGCACGTTCGAAGTGGTAATAAGGACCCGACGCCGCAGGCGGAGGGGACTTTACACTTCGATAAGTGCATTATTTTCCTATAAACGCACAGGGCGCGGAGTTGATTATCCCGCTTATACCACTGCTACTATCATTTTCGTTTATATTGCCGCTGTCTTAGATACAACATTGCTGTTTTTACCGTTACATTGACATTGGCGAATTAATATTCAAGTGCAATAAGCCCAAAAGAAGGGAACTACTTCATAGCCGTGCGGTATATAGAAAAACTAGAGAATGTAATTCCAGGGAAATTACGAGTGCATGAAAATGCAAAAATGTAGGCCTATAGATACAGTAGATAATGCAGATATAGTTACTAAGGTGTAGCTAGGGTAAACATGGTGGTTGCATAGTTTAAAGCAAGCTGATAGTGTGAAGGTAGACAGTTTAAAGCTTAAACATTACAGTTCTAACTGAACTAATGATTTCTAGCAGTTATGCTAAAAATGCTAACAATGCTAACCAGGTTGATTAGCTAATTTAGCTAACCATTTCTATTAGTTATGCTAAAAATGCTAACTATGCTAACAATGCTAACCATGCTAACTAGCTAACTTGCTAGTGAGGACTTTTATTTTGAAACATTTGTTGATAGGGTATCTATGGTGGCCACTATCAGGAATAAAGAAGTTACTGTAGTAAAATCATGTTGGTTGCTATGGAAACGGTCATAAACACTTAATTTTAATGGTTGCTATGTTGGTTGCTAGGTACATGGAGGTTTCATGTAGTTGACTGGAGGCATAGTTGATGATAACTGACAGTTGGAATGGTTGAACAGTTAAATAGTTGAGTAGTTTCAATGGTTAAATGATTTAATAGTGTATTATTGCAGTGAGGACTTTTATTTTGAAACAGTTGTGGACAGAGGAAACAGTTTAACAGGATATGTGTAGTCTTCAGAGAGATTGTATGCTTAAAGCCTGAGAGAGAGAGAGCTGCTGCAGGTGGGGCTGGCCACCTGGCATAAGATTCTAATTGCCCTATTATGATGTCATAATCCAATGTTAAGTCTATGGGAGAAAAAATGTTTTAAAAAATTAACATAAATTCAACGATAAAGTTTTCAAAGTTGAAAAATACAAAGCTGAAGTCACCTAAGTAAGACCTACGCAGCACAGTTTGAATGAAGTTTCTACGTTAAACGGTTGAAGCTGAATTGAACGCACAAAAACGTTAGAGGAAAAATAAAAATAACTAGAAATGCAATTCCAAGGAATTACCAGTGCATGAAAATGCAAAAAAATGTATAAATAGATAATGTAGATATGGTTACTAAGGTGTAGCTAGGGTAAACATGGTGGTTGCATAGTTTAAAGAGAGTTGATAGTGTTAAGGTAGACATTTTAAAGCTTAAACATTCCTGTTCTAACTTAACTAATGATTTCTAACAGTTATTGTAAAAATGATAGCTATGTTAACAATGCTAACCAGGTTGATAAGCTAACTTAGCTGATGATTTCTAACAATAATGCTAAAAATGTTAACAATGCTAACTATGCTAACAATGCTAACCAAGTTGATTAGCTAACTTAGCTAATGATTTCTATCAGTTATGCTAAAAATGCTAACTATGCTAACAATGCTAACTATGGTAACAATGCTAACCAGGTTGATAAGCTAACTTAGCTAATCATTTTTAGCAGTTATGCTAAAAATGCTAACTATGTTAACAATGCTAACTAGGTTGATTAGCTAACTTAGCTAATCATTTCTAGCAGCTATGTTAAAAATGCTAACTATGCTAACTAGCTAACTTGTTACTGAGGACTTCTATTTTGAAACATTTGTTGATAGGGTATCCATGGCTGCCACTATCAGGAATAAAGAAGTTACTATAGTAAAATCATGTTGGTTGCTATGGAAACGGTCATAAACGCTTAATTTTAATGGTTGCTATGTTGGTTGCTAGGTACATGGAGGTCTCATGTAGTTGACTGGAGGCATAGTTGAAGATAACTGACAGTTGGAATGGTTGAACAGTTAGATAGTTGAGTAGTTTCAATGGTTAAATGATTTAATAGTGTATTATTGCAGTGAGGACTTTTATTTTGAAACAGTTGTGGAAAGAGAGTTTAACAGGATATGTAGTCTTCACAGAGATTGTATGCTGCCTGAGAGAGAGAGGGCTGCTGCAGGTGGGGCTGGCCACCTGGCATAAGATTCTAATTGCTTAATGATCCGATTGTGATGTCATAGAGGCCAATGTTAAGTCTATGGGGAAATGTTGAATAGTTTTTAATTTATAGTTTAAAAAGTATAAAAGTTACAAAGTTGAAAAATACTTAGCAGCATTCCCCTATTTAAGACCTACGTTGTGACGTTTGAATGAAGTTTCTAAGTTAAACGGTTCAAGCTGAATAGAAAAAATGAATTTGGTAAGCGGAATAATAATAATAAGAAGAAGAAGCCTAGGAAGAACAGTACAGTGCATTTGCATGCACTGTAACTAGAGAATGTAATTCCAGGGAAATTACGAGTGCATGAAAATGCAAAAATGTACAGATAAATCATGTAGATTTGTTTACCAGTGCTAACCAGGTTGATTAGCTAACTTAGTTGATGATGTCTAGCAGTTATGCTAAAAATGTTAACTATGCTAACTATGCTAACAATGCTAACCAGGTTGATTAGCTAACTTAGTTGATGATTTCTAGCAGTTATGCAAAAAATGCTAACTATGCTAACAATGCTAACCAGGTTGATTAGCTAACTTAGCTAATGATTTCTAACAGTTATGCTAACTATGCTAACCATGCTAACTAGCTAACTTGCTAGTGAGGACTTTTATTTTGAAACATTTGTTGCTAAGGTATCCATGGTGGCCACTATCAGAAATAAAGAAGTTACTGCAGTATAATCATGTTGGTTGCTATGGAAACTGTCATAAACGCTTAATTTTAATGGTTGCTATGTTGGTTGCTAGGTACATGGAGGTTTCATATAGTTGACTGGAGGCATAGTTGATGATAACTGACAGTTGAAATGGTTGAACAGTTCAATAGTTGAGTAGTTTCAATGGTTAAATGATTTAATAGTGTATTATTGCAGTGAGGACTTTTATTTTGAAACAGTTGTGGACAGAGGAAACAGTTTAAGGATATGTAGTCTTCACAGAGAGATTGTATGCTTAAAGCCTGAGAGAGAGAGAGCTGCTGCAGCTGGACTGGCCACCTGGCATAAGATTCTAATTGCCCTATTATGATGTCATAATCACAATGTTAAGTCTATGGGGGGAATTTTAATAGTTTTTATTTAATAGTTCAAAAACTATAAAAGTTACAAAGTTGAAAAATACATAGCTGAAGTCACCTAAGTAAGACCTACGCAGCGCAGTTTGAATGAAGTTTCTACGTTAAACGGTTGAAGCTGAATTGCGCGCACAAAAACGTTAGAGGAAAAATAATAAGAAGATATCGGATAACAGTAGAGTGCATTTTCATGCACTCTAATAAGAACTAGAGAATGTAATTCCAAGGAAATTACGAGTGCATGAAAATGCAAAAATTTACAGATAAATCATGTAGATATGGTTAAGGTGTTGCTAGGGTAGACATGGTGGTTTCATAGTTTTTGAAAGTTGATAGTGCTAAAATAGACAGTTTAAAATTGAATTAGCTAACCTGATTACCAGATTAGCTAACTATGCTAACAATGTTAACCATGCTAACTATGCTAACGAGGTTGATTAGCTAACTTAGTTGATGATTTCTAGCAGTTAATGCTAAAAATGCTAACTATGCTAACAATGCTAACTATATTAACAATGCTAACCAGGTTGATTAGCTAACTTAACTGATGATTTCTAGCAGTTGTGCTAAAAATGCTAACTATGCTAACAATGCTAACCAGGTTGATTAGCTAACTTAGTTAATCATTTCTAGCAGTTATGCTAAAAATGCTAACTATGCTAACAATGCTAACTATGCTAACTAGCTAACTTGCTAATGAGGACTTTTATTTTGAAACATTTGTTGCTAGGGTATCCATGATGGCCACTATCAGAAATAAAGAAGTTACTGTAGTAAAATCATGTTGGTTGCTATGGAAACGGTCATAAACGCTTAATTTGAATGGTTGCTATGTTGGTTGCTAGGTATGTGGAGGTTTCATGTAGTTGACTGGAGGCATAGGTGATGATAACTGACAGTTGGAATGGTTGAACAGTTAAATAGTTGAGTATTTTCAATGGTTAAATGATTTAATAGTGTATTATTGCAGTGAGGACTTTTATTTTGAAACAGTTGTGGACAGAGGAAACAGTTAACAGGATATGTAGTCTTAATGAGATTGTATGCTTAAAGCCTGAGAGAGAGAGAGAGAGAGCTGCTGCAGCTGGACTGGCCACCTGGCATAAGATTCTAATTGCCCTATTATGATGTCATAATCGTAATGTTAAGTCTATGGGGGGAATTTTAATAGTTTTTATTTAATAGTTCAAAAAGTATAAAAGTTACAAAGTTGAAAAATACATAGCTGAAGTCACCTAAGTAAGACCTACGCAGCGCAGTTTGAATGAAGTTTCTACGTTAAACGGTTCAAGCTGAATTGCACGCACAAAAACGTTAGAAGAAAAATAATAACTAGAAATGCAATTCCAAGGAATTACCAGTGCATGAAAATGCAAAAATGTGTAGATAATGTAGATATGACTACTAAGGTGTAGCTAGGCTAAAGATGGTGATTCCATAGTTTAAAGAAAGTTGATAGTCTGAAGGTAGACAGTTTAAAGCTGAAACATCCCAGTTCCAACTTAACTAATGATTGCTATTCATGTTAAAATGTTAACTATGGTAACAATGCTAACCAGGTTGATTGGTTAACTTAGCTACTGATTTCTTGTAGTTATGGTAAAAATGTTAACTATGCTAACAGTGCTAAAGTTGCTAACAATGCTAACCAGGTTGATTAGCTAACTTAGTTGATGATTTCTAGCAATTATGCTAAAATGCTAACTATGCTAACAATGCTAACTATGCTAATCATGCTAACTAGCTAACTTGCTAGTGAGGACTTTTATTTTGAAACATTTGTTGCTAGGGTATCCATGGTGGCCACTATCTGGAAACAAGAAGTTACTGCAGTATAATCATGTTGGTTGCTATGGAAACGGTCATAAACACTTAATTTTAATGGTTGCTATGTTGGTTGCTAGGTACATGGAGGTTTCATGTAGTTGACTGGAGGCATAGTGGATGATAACTGACAGTTGGAATGGTTGAACAGTTCAATAGTTGAGTAGTTTCAATGGTTAAATGATTTAATAGTGTATTATTGCAGTGAGGACTTTTATTTTGAAACAGTTGTGGACAGAGGAAACAGTTAACAGGATATGTAGTCTTCTGAGAGACTGTATGCTTAAAGCCAGAGAAACTGACAGTTGGTGCCCAGGTGGCCAGCCACCTGGCGTAAGATTCTAATTGCTGCCGTGATGTCATAATGAGCAATGTTAAGTCTATGGGGGAAATTGTAATAGTTTTTAACTAATAGTTTAAAAAGTATAAAAGTTACAAAGTTGAAAAATACATTGCCCACATCGCGTAAGTAAGACCTACGCGACATAGTTTGAATGGAGTTTCTACGTGAAGCGGTTGAAGCTGAATTGCGTGCGTTAGAAGAATAATAAGAAGAAGTTGAAGACTAGGAAGAACAGTACAGTGCATTTTCATGCACTGTAATAAGAAGAAGTCGGATAACAGTAGAGTGCATTTTCATGCACTCTAATAATGCACGTTCCAAATAGCGCATCACAATAGGAAATTTGACCAAGCAGTGGTATAAACTGAAATTACATCACCAACCAAAGCTTTCAGCTTTTTTTAAGAGCTGGAAATGAATCAATGACCACTGAAAAAACAAGGCATTGGCTAACCACAACCACTCAAGCAGTCAGTAAAGATAAAAGCTATTGATTATTCTGATAAACACCAATATTGCACCAATGTGGATACATGTTTGATGTATTGTGTCATTTTATATTAAGCTATGTAACAAATTCCCTAATATTACCTGACTTTGCCCCAAAATGATGAAATTCCCCGACTTTCCACATTTGGAACAGACTTTTAAAAATCAATGATATTCCAGAAATTCCATGATCAGTGGGAGCCCTGCAATATTTTCCTCCTGTATATTACATACCTATACATTGCTGGTAAATTTCAATACAGTAGAGCTACATGCTCATTTCACTGAAATCACTATCTTATGTGGCCTTGGCTATAGCTTAGTTCAGGGGCGGTCAAAAGCATTAATACAAATATATTTCCAGGCAGCATGGGTGTTTATCTAGATAATTAGGCCTATTAGCTTTTATCACTACTGGCTGCTTAAGAGGTTGTGGGTTAGCCCTACCTTGTTCTTTCAATGCCCATTTATTCATTCATCTACATCTCCTCCTTTAAGTTCAACCTGTTCCAGGCAAAGGGTATGCAATATAGGATACTGTAACTGTTGAAGCTTCAGGTGGTGTTAGTGGCACAGACCTCTCTTTCCTGTCAGAACACCTTGACTTTGCCCTGATGAAGGCCTAGCCCAGGCTGAAACATTTTGGCATTTCTAACATGATCTATCAAGATTAAGCCTATTAAGATTAAGCCCACAATCCACAATACAATTTCATTTCATAATACGGTTTTGGCTTGTTAGTTTAGAGTGCCACACAAGTAAACATAAACAGTCTCAGAAGAAGGAAAGATAAAGCTTCAGACCTTCAAGCCACACTTGTGTCTGTTTTTGGCAGGGTAGACCTTCCAATAGATGAAGTATGGTGCACTCATGATCAACGCCACTACCCACACCACAGCACTGACCAGCCGCGCAGCACAGACAGTGCGGTGCTGTTTAGTGAAGACGGGCCGCAACACACACAGCGCCCGGTCCAAACTAATGACCGCCAGCAGGAAGACGCTGCAGAATATGTTGGCGTACTTGAAGAAGGCGTTGAACTTGCAGAGGAAGACGCCGAATGTCCAGTCGCCTTGGTACTTCTGGGCCAGTGAGATGGCGCGGGTCAGGCAGAAGATGAAGTCGGCAATGGCCAAATTCACTAGCCAGACATAAGTGACTTTAGTCCGCAGCCAGACGCCAGCCACCCATATGACTAGGCCATTGCCGATGGTTCCCAGGATGATAATGATGAAGCAGAACACAATTTCGATGTTGAGTAAAAAGGTATCCACAGTTGCCTGACCATCTCCAAAGGAGGAATTGATCTGAGGCTGCAGGAGTGAAATGTTGAGGGACATTCTGCAGGAATAAATAAATAGTATTAATGATGATGATGATGATGATAACAACAACAACGATATTATTAATAATAATAATAATAATAACAATACAATTATTTTCTTGAGTCTTGTTTTGCTTTCAAGGTTGAAAGATTGAAGACATCACCTCCTCCATTAGACTTCAGTGGTGTGTGTGTGCATGTGTGTGTGCATATGTTCCCGTTTTGTAGAGAAAAGCACATTTCTTTGCCCGCCTCATCTCCGTCAGAGGAGATTACTGTTATGGTCAGTTTCGTTGGGTTCTACATAGGGATGGGTATTGATACGTTTTTATCAATATCGATGGCATTATCGATTCTGCCTATCAATCCAATTCCTTATCAATTCTCTTCTCGATTCCCAAAAAATGTAGGTGCACCCACATTTTTCATTGCATCGCCTTTAACGCCAAAAGGTCACCTTTTATCGCTCTCCTTTCATATAATGTGAATGATTTTTTAACAATAAGGCGTAGAAAAAGCTTGTCTTTATTTAAAACACAATAAGGAATATACATATTCTTTATAAAGAATTATAAAGATGTATATAGCCTACAGTATATATATAATATAATATAATTCTTTATATATTCTAGGTACTTTGGGGTTAACTGTAACCATTTTTGAGGCCGTTTAAAACGTGCATCAAATCACACAATTTGGTCGTTTTGGGTGTCGTAGCGTGTAATAAAGGTCGTCAACAATCAAATTGACTACTTTTAAAATTAATTTGAAGAGTTTAAGAGGAGAGTTTTTGGTTTTCTTCTAGCTTGGGTAAGCAGGAGGATAGAATTTAGCAATTGCTGCCAACATAGGCTAGCCTACTGTCAAAAACATCCTTGTGTGCGGATGACGGTCTGATTCAAGCAGGAGGGTAGAATTTGGCGAATTTGGCGGCAGCTGCTGCCAAAATACTGTGGGGGAAAAACATCCTTGCGGTTTTGACACCACATAATAAACTCAACAAGGTAGCCCAGGTGCTGGCGAGCCGTAGGCTACCTCTGCGGACCTGGTTTCTCCACACTATACTTTTGCCCCGGCCGCAATCGCTGCCAATCCTTCTTCTCCTCCTCTTCAGATGAAGAAATAAAAAAGAACGAGTCGATTTGACAATTACAACTTTTCTTACAATCCCTCCAACAGGCCACCGCCAACAAGACAGGCTCAGCAGCCTCATACAACTGTAGCCTACTGTGTTACTACGGGACCCGACGTCAGCGGATAGGCTACTATGAGCGCGATTGGCAAGACAACTAGAAATTCTTCTTTTAAACTCTTAAAACGAATGAAAAAAGTAGTCAGTTTGATCGTCGACAACCTTTATTACAACCCACGACACCCAAAACGACCACATTGTGTGATTTGGTGCGTTTTCAACAGCCTCAGAAAATGGTTACAGTTAACCCCAAAGTACCATATTCTAATCTATACTAGCCTACTGACATTTCTGATATTCATGACATTCATGACTATTCATATTACAACTCTGCCTCTTTAATTCAGCTGTCGGCTTGAAGCCTCAAATTGTAAACAAAGTAGCATAGTTGGCTAGCTTATTATAGTCTACTGGTTGGACTGTTCAGTTTCCCCTTGTGTGTTTAAGTTGCAAGGTAGGCTAAAACTTTTTCTATTGGGACAGGCCCTTTTGAGTCTTAGAGTTGGAAAACATTGAGATGATCAGTCAACTTGAATGCAAGAGTTTGAATCAAATTTGTGCAGTAGCCTACGCTATGATGCTAACCGAAATTAATTATAATGTCGCTAGTTGTCTTCTATGCGTCATTGCTTTCACGATTGTGAATGTGCATGTCGAGGGGCGGGTGTCTAGCGCGCACGAGAGAGGGAGAGGGAGATGGAGAGAGAGCGGGCCAAGGGGGTTACTTGTATACAGTTTGGCAAAGTTGCACGCATAGTCTACAATTAAAACTTGTGAAGGAAACGCATGCTTTCACCCGAGCAGCGTCAGGTGCACCTAGAATTATTTCCAGGCACACTCTTAAACATTTTGGGCGCATATGCACTCTGGAGCCCTGGACCGGGCAACGTTAGCACCCCTTCGTAGGCTGTCGAACAGATGACACTCTTGGAGCTTAATCCCATGCTTCACGGACAAATGTTTTAACATATTGCTGGTATTACTACCCTACTGTAACAATAACTGATAACAATACTGTACTGGTTGCAGACGGCAGAATATTCATCACGTTTAGTGAAATGGGGCCAGGCTTTGGATCTCTTCCTCCTCTCGGGGTTGACTTGTAGTATGACTCGTCGCAGAGGGCGTGTAGTAACACAAAATGTCAGGAAAACCGGAACAAGTCCGACGTCATGCAGGCTGTGGGAATCGTTAAGGGAATCGATAAAAAAAAAAAGACGTACGATGTCGATGGAATTGATAAGTTAAACCCGGTTCTAAGACGGAACCGGTTATCGATGCCCAACCCTAGTTCTACAATGCTGGGGTGCCATTTCCTGCATAGCAGGTGGAGGGTAAAAAAGATCCGTAAAAATTGTACCTGCACACTGTTGCTGCTGCCTCCCAAGTGATTTATTTACACAACATTTTAGAAACATTGAGTATATAAATCACTTCGGGAGCAGCAACAACAGTGTGCAGGTACCTATACAGCAGCTGATAATGTAGTAACGTCCAATAATATAATAACGACCAATAACGTAATCATTTTATTGTAATAAAGCCCATGTAATAATTTGCCAATAATGGAGTAACATTTCTGAATCAACAATGTAATACCATTTTAATGGGGTGTGTGTGTGTGTGTGTGTGTGTGCGTGCGTGCGTGCGTGCGTGCGTGCGTGCGTGCGTATGTGTGCGTATGTGTGCGTGTGTGTGTGTGTGTGTGCATGGGTGTTTGTGCCTGTTCACTGTGTGTGTGTGTGTGTGTGTGTGTGTGTGTGTGTGTGTGTGTGTGTGTGTGTGTGTACAGTACGTGCATGTGTGTGCGTATTATTTACCAAACGCAAAATTCGGTGTCGTAATGATCCTACACTTCAAATTTCGTACAGTTTTGAACGTGCAGATACCTGCGGCTACAATGCCTCATTTTTGCACAAAACTGGGCATGCCTTCAGAGGGTGTGCCTTCGCCTCTTGGGCTCCAGTAAGGTGATTATTACACTATTGGCTGCAGTTATTACGTTTAACGTTTTTTTCGTTAATGTTTCGATAATGTAATAACCAGCCAATAATGTAATGGCTTACATTATTTGCAAAAAAGTTATTACATTATTGGCCATTATTACATTATTGGCTGTTATTACGTTATCGGCTGCTACAGGGTACTTTTTCAGTGTTGTAATTTCCTGTAGCATGAAGCATGAGAAGCCTGCAGTTTATAAAGATCTGGCGCTAAATTGGCCTTCTCTCAGACTTCTCACTCCTTCCCCTTCCCACTGTCAAATCTATGATACGTTATAACCCAATTGAGTTGACACTGAATGGAGCTTTACACTGACGTGCATTTCTTCAAGACCTGCACAGCATTGTTTGTTGTGTTTTTGTGTGTGCTATGCTCACTTTGCTTCTGACACCCGCACACATACACAAAGATGGGCATTGGGGGGTGTGTGTGTGTGTGTGTGTGTGTGTGCTCCTGGTGAGCTCACTAAGTGTGTGTGTGTGTGTGTGTGTGTGTGTGTGTGTGTGTGTGCTCCTGGTGAGCTCACTAAGTGTGTGTGTGTGTGTGTGTGTGTGCGCACTAGGCTACCTCCAGATGGGTTAAATGCAGGGGACCAATTTCCCTCAGGACAAATAATGCAACTTTTAACTAAAATGCTTTTAGAAATATTTTTTTGATGTAAGTTGGCTGAACAAACCAGTTCACAACGAGTCATTTTAACACATCATTCGTGATACTTGAGTTAGATATTGGTGAAATGCTGTTGGATGTGGCTAGATGGCTATCTATAGTGTCGTGCACAGTTTTATCTGTGTTAAGAAGCAGGAAGTTGATGTTTTGACATATTTCAGGTACACTTCTATCTTACTGTAGATAGCTTAAATATGTAATATTGCAAGATGCAATAACCATGACACCAATAGCAAACTTTAGGGTCCAATTTAAATGATGGACAAAATGTTAAGTATACTGGGTAACACACATGGAAATACAGAGCAGACTCCCATTTCAAATAACAACTTTTAGCATGAGTATAGTATTACAATATAGGTTTTCTATAGAAGAGTGTAAAACCCTTTTTTGTCTTTATTCCAGATCCAGAAAATGGATAATCTTTTTGTCATATTCTATGGAAAGTTTGATATTTTTATTGATATTGTAGGCCTACAGATATTGATGAAGAGACATGAAGATGAAAAGATCATCTTCTGATCCTGCACATATTAAAATGATGTCATCAATATATCCCAAGTAGATTGCCATATACCAAAGGTTTCTTAAAGTAAAATAAAGTTGCTTTCTCCTTTACCAATCCATCATACAGTAGACTACAGCATGTTCCCATTGCACAGACTTTTCTCAGCCTGTCTGAATAAGCGATCCTGAAAGATTAATAAAGATGTTGTTCTGAGTCCATTTTGTCAAGGATCAGGTAAACTGCAGAGGATGGTTTCCAGTTTTTTGCCAAGAAGTGTGAATGCCAAGTCTTCTTAATGCTCAATTGCGCAGAGTGATTCAGTATCCATAGCAGCCAAGAACGTTTTTGCCCTGATGAACTAATTGTTCAATCTGTTTCAGGACAGTTTTAGTGTCTTGAGTGTATGCTGAAAGGGATGGCAAAATGGGTTTAAGAACGTATTTAGAGATGTTTTTGGTTTAGTGGGAGGTTCAGTGGGATTAGTTTAGATTAGATTAAAGTCAACTTTGTTGAACCAACTTTGTTATCTCTTTTCCCCAGACTATAACAGCTCCTTCCTTATCTGCCTTTTTAATCACCAAATCATCATCATTCATCATTTCCCCGAGAGCTACGCGCATATTGAAAATATTTGACATGCATGTCTCACTGACAACTACACCATCCAACTGACAATGCACTGTCCAGTTTATCCAAATACCAAACTCAGTGCATGACATAGAAGACCAAGGAGAGGGAGAGTTGGAGTTAAGAGGACTCCCTTGGGAGTATTAAAATTTGGGTTTATGGTAAGAGTAGACCTGTAGTAACTGAAAATGAATTCATGTTAGAATAATGGAAGAGGATGGGGCAGGGAGAACCAGATTAGTGTAGATCACTGGCCAATTTTTTCAGATACAGCCAAAGACAACTCCTTTAATGATCATTTCAGAGGCCATCTTTGAAATCCACCAGAAGTTTTTGTGGTTGAAATAGCTACAAATAGACCTTACCGGGTGATACTGAGCCGAAATTCTACCATGGCACAGTCCAATCTAATAATAATAATTTGCTGCCAAATAGGCAACAGGACCTGAAAACTTTAACTTATTGACAGTTCAGCACCAGAGCTAATCATCTCCGCTGATCTTGCATGTTCTTGCCAACCTCATTTCCTCTGTTTTTAACACCAGTTCAGTATACTTTAGTCTCTTGCTTTCAAGAGTTTCCTCAATTGGATCTTCAAAAGCAATCCTTTACTGACTGTACCCTCACACTCAGAATACAATAATGATAATGAGGGTTTACCTAATTATGGCCAATGAAACAGTGGAAAATGACAAACAAAATATGACTAAAACTTCAGTGGTTCTCTTCACTAAACATGCCATGTTCCAACAGACATTCTGAGGTTGCAATCGCTCGATGATGCTGTGTATGTTAAGTAAAATAATGCTTACCCGCTTGTAATCTGCTGTACTCTCCTGTGTAATGCCGATTCAGATTTTTCTCTGTGTGTTCATTTGACTACCGCACAGGGGAGCCTCTCTCTCTCTCTCTCTCTCTCTCTCTCTCTCTCTCTCTCTCTCTCTCTCTCTCTCTCTTTCTCTGTTGCATGAATAAAGAGGAGGTAGTGAGAACAGGGCTAGAAGACAGACAGTGTACACACTGCACGTATGCACGCGCACACACTCAAACACACAAACACACACACACACACACACACACCAGTGCACGTCATTGTTGATAATGTCTCCTTTTTTGATATAAGAACATTTTTCAAATAAATCATTAAGGCAATAAAATCAATAGGGAAAATCTTGGGAATCTTGCAACTGACCATTTACTGTATAAACGGCGAGCATTGTGGTATCTATCATGGAGGACACCAAGGCATGTCCTCTGTATTTCTTTCTTCAATTATTATTATTTTTTATTACATAAAGATACAGTAGGGTCACCCACACTGTAAATAATAGCTATTCTAAAATGTTTAGTTATATAACTCGGCTTTTGTGTTTTGTTGATTATGCTGATTTTGCCTTTTGTGTAATGTAAGTTGATGCATCACACCAAGTAGATTAGCCTACTATCCAAAACAAGAACAATTTAACATTTTGTTAGGCTATAGAATAATCCTACATTGAGAATGCTCAAGTGAATGTGGAATCTCATTAAAACTCTCAATATGTAGCACTTGCCTGGGTGGTAGCCACCATGTGTCAGACTGATCACCATGCTCCAGACTAAGATGGAAAGTTAGGGAGCAATGGTGGGAATTTGTCAAGCGCTTGAGCAACCCCCTGCAATCTATATTGTCTTAGGATCTTGTTTTGCTATTGCATTAAAAGGCCCATTTCCTGCAGCTTAGTCTATCCATAGTGCCACAAAGGCTTTAGGGGTTGATAATTATCCTGACCAGAGGGACATTTAATGGACAGCCATTAACACTACCATTTCCTGGAACATTATAAGTTTCCATGGAGGTCACCCGTTGAAGTACCAATACGCTCACATCTGCTTGGCCTCGGTGATTAGAGACTAAAGCAGCTACAGTATATGTATGGATTCCAAATGTAGATTTGTGCACCTTTATCAGCACTACATCTACTCACAGAATTAGAGCGCTTTGGACTTGATGGGGTGATGTGCCAACATAAATTACACAACAACAGTATCGCTGTCACTTTGTTACACATTTAACTTGAAATTGAATTTCAGTAAAGATTAATATGTGATCCTTTAAAAAGATTATGTAGGCCGGGGATCTGTCATTCTGGAAATGCATTGTGGGAAATGTCATATTAGTTAGCTAAACTGTGGCACAACTTATACATTATAATATAATAATAACAATAATCTTTATAGAGCACTTTTCTAAACATAGTTTCAAAGTGCTTTACTACGGAAGCCCTGAACCGCAAGTGAAGAAAAAAAAAATTGAGATGCTATCTTGTTATTTCAAGATAATATCTCGTTATTTCAAGATAATATCTCATAATTTCGAGATAATATGTAAAAAAAATAAGATTTTTTTTTTTTTTACTTTCTGATATTATCTCGTTATTTCGAGATACTAAGTCGTTATTTCGAGATATTATCTAGTTATTTCGAGATATTATCTCGTTATTTTGAGATAAAAGTAACATCTCAAAATAATGAGATAATATCTCGAAAAAACGAGATAATATCTCGAAATAACGAGATAATATCTCGAAATAACGACTTAGTATCTCGAAATAACGAGATAGTATCTCGTAATTACGAGATATTATCTCGAAATAACGAGATAATATCTGAAGGGAAAAAAAAAGAAAATCTTATTTTTTTTTTTACATATATAATAATAACAAGATAGCATCTCAAAAAAAAAATTCTTCACTTGCGGTTCAGGGCTTCCGTACTTTACATATAAAATAATAAACAAAACAAAAAATAACACAAAACATATCTTTTTTTTTTAAATTAACAAAAAACTGCAGTAATCAAAACACTACACAAGTCAAAACAAAACAAAACAAAACCAAAAAATTAAACTTAAATAAACTCCTTAAAAGCTTTACCGTACAGATGGGTTTTAAGGAGGGATTTAAAAGATGTAACAGAATCAGCTACCTTATTTGCTCAGGCAGTGCATTCCAAAGCTTTGGGGCTAACACTGAAAAAGATCTATCCCCATTATAAACATACAGTAGGCCTATACTTGACCAAGTTAGTTGAAATAGGAATTCTTAGTAGGCCTAGTGTATAAGTGCACTACTAAGTGAGCCTTTGTTTGCACAATTTGAGATGACACTAATCTGGAATTAGAACTGCAAGTGCAATCGGGTTGCATGCTTTTAAATAAGGTAACAGGTAAGTAAGGTTAAAGGAACACGGCACCATTTTTTTTGTATTAAACTATGTTATTCCCTTAAGGCGAGTTGATACATAGGCTAACTCTCGCATTGCAGTGGGTGCACTCAATGGCTCTGGTGCACGGCGCTATTTTGATAGCACTTACTGTAACATTCATTCAAACATCACTTCCGAGTTAATAGCACTGGCATGGCCATGCGGTTATTTCATCATTTCCCAACAACAGCAAAAACAAACGGGTAACCTCTAATATTGCCATTATAGCTGCAACTCAAACGCCTTTGAGGCAAGTTTGAGTTGCCTCAAACGCTGAGGCAAGTGCAGGGGGAACTCAAAGTCAGGCTGAAAGAGGCCAAGGAGGATTACAGGAAGAAGGTGGAGCAGAAGCTGCAGGAGAACAACATGAAGGAGGTCTGGGATGGAATGAAGACCATCACTGGCCTGAGGAAAAGCAGCAGCTCTGTGGAGGGGGATCTGGACAGGGCGAACCAGCTAAACCAGTTTTACAACAGGTTTGACTGCCCTACTTCAGTGCACAATGGTCGTCCACCATCACCATCACCAGCACCATCAACTGCTTCAGTGTACAATGGTCGTCCACCATCACCATCACCATCAAGGCCTGTGACCACAGGCCAAGACTGCTCAAGGCCTGTGCTGCTGAACTGGGAGAGCCACTGGAGCATATCTTCAGCCAAAGTCTACGTTTCGGGAGAGTCCCAACACTGTGGAAGACATCATGTCTTATCCCCGTCCCAAAGAAACCACGTCGACGCGAGCTGAATGACTTCAGGCCAGTCGCTCTCACATCACACCTGATGAAGACCTTGGAGAGACTGGTTCTGGGGATACTAAGGCCACAGGTGCGCCATGCACTAGATCCGTTACAGTTTGCATACCAGGAGAAAGTGGGCGTGGACGATGCCATCTCATACCTCCTACACAGGACACACTCTCACCTGGACAAGGGAAAAAGTGCTGTGAGAATCATGTTCTTTGACTTCTCTAGTGCTTTTAACACCATCCAACCCCCCAGACTGAGTGACAAGCTCCTGCAGATGGGTGTGGATGCTCACCTAGTATCCTGGATTACAGACTACCTGACAGAGCGGCCACAGTTTGTCAGACTGAAGGACTGCCTCTCCAACACTGTAATCAGCAGCACAGGTGCTCCACAGGGAACAGTGCTCTCTCCAGTCCTGTTCACCCTGTACACGTCTGACTTCTGCTACAACACGGAGTCATGCCACATGCAGAAGTTTTCAGACGATACTGCAATTGTGGGATGTATCAGGGATGGGCAGGAGGAGGAATACAGGAGCCTGGTGGAGGACTTTGTGCAATGGTGCAGACTCAACCACCTACAACTCAACACGGCCAAGACCAAGGAGATGGTGGTAGATTTCAGGAGGTCTAAGCCTGCTCTGCTGCCAGTCACCATGAGGAGGTCAATGTGGAGGTGGTGAACACATACGCGTACATCTGGACGATAAACTGGACTGGTCAGTCAACACTGAATCAATATACAAGAAAGGGCAGAGCAGGCTGTACTTCCTGAGGAGGCTGCGGTCCTTCAATGTCTGCTGCAAGCTCCTCTGGATGTTTTACCAGTCTGTTATTGCCAGTGTCCTCTTCTATGCTGTGGCATGCTGGGGAGGAAGCACTAGGAAGAGGGATGCTGGGCGACTAGACAGGCTGGTAAGGAAGGCTGGCTCTGTTGTGGGAGCTGATCTGGAGTGCATCACTTTAGTATCAGACAAAAGGACCCTGAACAAGCTACACAGCATCCTGGACAATGACTGTCATCCACTCTACAGCATGCACTATCACACAGCAGAAGAGACTATACGCTCCATGACATGCACAACAGACAGACTGAGGATGTCATTTGTACCCAGGGCCATACAACTGTACAATGCTTCACTGAAGGGAAAAGGAGAGTTGGACTTCTATGCATAGTATATCTGCACCTCCACCCTCTTATACACGTACATGGCATGGCTTACATGTCTACCCTCTTTTTGTCCATATCAGAGCCATAGAAAGAGAGAGTTGCGACACTCTTTGATGTTGCTGCCACGATCAAAAGTTCCAAAAAAAACCTGTGCTGAATGGCTGAATCGCTGGAGGGTGGGATGTACTTCTGATGCTGGAAGGTGTAATCAATTAACTCATTGACTAGTGACCAAGAGATTGGCTGTAAACAGTTCCAAAAGCCCCATAACGAGGAAATAGCCTGGAAAAAGTGCTGCCATTTTTTCCTATGGAGGTCTATGGGAGTGTCGCCACTCTGTTTTATCTACCGCTCTGGTCCATATATTTGACCAATGACTAATGTCTGCACCCATATCTAACTATCCTTGCACTGCTGCTATAACTCTTATATTATTACTATGTTAGGTCTATTTTAATTGTCCATATATTTATACTAGTACTGTTATTATTATTGCTATGCTTACATTTTGTACTGTACATATTTATTGCTGGTCACTAGAATGTAATCTTGCACTGTTGCACTGTTGGATTTACTATGCTTACATTTTGTACTGTACATATTTATTGCTGGTCACTAGAATGTAATCTTGCACTGTTGCACTGTTGGATTTACTATGCTTACATTTTGTACTGTACATATTTATTGCTGGTCACTAGAATGTAATCTTGCACTGTTGCACTGTTGGACTTATTTGCACTACCAACTTGACACACACCTCATACTGGATCAGTACCAATCCTCAGTACATTCATGCACATCTTATCCATAGTAGGCCTACCTATTTTACTGCTCCTTTAGTCATGTTGATTTGCTTTGTATTTTCCTGTTTACATTGTATTGTATGTTGTGTGTGGTGTCTTAAGCTGCTGTGACCTTGAATTTCCCCTTGGGGATCAATAAAGTATCTATCTATCTATCTATCTATCTATCTTTCTCAAGATATTAACTGCACGGGCCTGATTCTATATCATCGCCAATCGCAAATCAGATAGAGTCAAGAGCGCCTGTTTTAAATGCAAATTGCTAATGCTAATGATTGCTAATGTGGGGAGCGGTAGAATTGTGGGATTGCGGTAGAAGCTTGTTTTGCTTAATTTAACGATTGTCACGTTGTCATTTTTTGTCCGAACACGACCAAACTTCGCCTGGTTCTGTTGGTGACTCTGGCACGTACAGCACGCCCAAACTGTCGAGGTCTGGTCTGGACTCACGGCAGGGCATTCCATCCTCTCCACTCCCAAATTCTGGAGGTAGGCCTATTCTCTGATGATCCCATGGGGGCGAGCGTTGTCATCCTGGAGGATGGCATTTGGTCCCATATTCTGGAGATATGGAATTGCCACTGGCTCCAGAATCACCAACAGAACCAGGTTGGCTGACTTACAACAGATCCTTATCGAGGAATGGAATGCCATCCCACAGCAGAATGTAGCCAGGTTGGTGACCAGCATGAGAAGAAGGTGCCAAGCTGTTGTGGCTGCATATGGATCCTCTACACGCTACTGGACCCTGACACTGAGTATAAAATTAACGAATGTATGCCTAACATGTTTCGTTTTCCTCATTTCTGAGGGAGAGTGCAATTGTCAATGCTTGAAGTAAGGTGAATTCCAACAGCATAACAGGCCATTTTGGCACATTTTTCTTTGGCACTACTTACACGTTTGCTTGTGTTGCTCATTCCATGGGAGCCCAATGCTTACAAGCTGTACGTTGTAAAGGTGACTAATAAACGATGAAAATGATATAAAACCCTTTAGTGATTGGTATTATTAAAGTGGAGATATAATGGTCCAAAGTCAAGTTTCCTTACTTTTCGTGAGCGGTTTAGATAGATAGATAGATAGATAGATAGATTAAAGAACTATGCAAGTGTTTTTTAACTAATCAGCTTCGGAGTCATTGTATGCTATTTGACTAATTTGGGTTGAATGGTTCAACATCATGTAGCCTAATCATCACTCGGCAGTAATATCATCACTCTTGGATTTTCAGTTTCACTTTGGAGTGAGGATATTAGCCTAGGCTAGGCTATGCGTCAAGTCGAAGTGCTCCAAAGTTATTCCACCATACAGTAGGCCTAAAGTTATCCGATCTTGTACTGCAAATGAGCTGACATTCAGAGGAGATACATAGCTAACTAAAATGCATGTAAAGGCTAAGCAAGGTCCGGTCCAAAGACATAAGATAAGATAATCCTTTACAGTAATTGTCTCCCAAAGAAGAAATTTGCATTGTTACATCGTCCAGACAGTGAAGGACATGAAATAAATAAGACTTCCAGACCTCCACCCCACCCCATGATTTTAACGCCAGTCTTCTCCATCATTTATCCCTGTCCACTGAATTAGCCCTTTTCACGTGATGTCAGACGAAGCGTTGCTGGGTATCCTCCGGCATGTCCAGCCGCCAAATAGGCTACTACAGAAGAAGAAGAAGAAGTATTCATGGGTTTCATCAGGTCCCTTTCCACAAGTGTATACAATCAAGCACCTTGATTATCAATGCAGACTGAATGGTGCTTGATTGTATACACCTGTGGAAAGGGACCTGATGAAACCCATGAATACTTCTTCTTCTTCTTCTGTAGTATTTGGCGGCTGGACATGCCGGAGGATACCCAGCAACGCTTCGTCTGACATCACCGTGAAAAGGGCTAATTGTATGACCCGATGCCAGATAACCATACAAGCAGGCTACAGTGTGCAAGTAGGTGTTTGTGAACACGTGAAAGCAGTGGACTTCTCGATTGGTTGAGAGCAGAGACTAGTCAGACGAATATCCCCGCCCCTTTTCCCCCACTAGCCACTTGCTCCATGCAATAGTGATTTAGCATTGTCAAGAGTGTGCCGGGTGTGAAGGTGTTTGGCCGTCCTTTAGGAATATTCTATGTTATCATGAGTGTCGCTTATCGCTTTCTTTCAAGTGGCCTCTTGCATAAAGCAACATCACATATTTCTATAACCGGATGTCGTAATTCCTGCTTTAATAATGCACGGATGCACTGGATTCGTCAAATCGGAACTAAAGCCAACTCTACTGCTGTTTCTGCCAGGTACATTTGCTTGCTAGCTAGTTAGCGAATTAAATTACTCATATTAGCTAAACACATGTCAGTCTGTTTGTATATGAATGTAACGGTGTCCCTAACATGACTATGATTGGCAAAAAACCTAAAATGACACTTGACGCTGTTTTCCCCTCTGAAATTAAGTAAGTATCTACTCTGTCGTGATTTTAATAGCTGGCTAGCTAGTAATGCAGCTAGTGTTAGCCAGCTAGCGGTAAATGTCACAAGAGCCAGTAAACGCAATATAAATGGGAATTCATGTCAACATCACTCTCTCGGTAGTATTGGTTGGATTGATATTCGAGCTTCTTTTGCGGATGTGTGGACAAACTGTCTTTTGAACAAACCTCTTCCAACACCACTCAGACAGCCCTGCAGAAAGTCATTCAAGGTGGCGAAAGCAAGTCCTTTCTGTGGGTGCTGTCCCATCTAGCTAGCAAGTTATGTAGCTGTAGTTAACGTGACAGCTTTCATGGTTTGTGATGTGATCAATGTTTAATATTTATCCGAACGACTAATGTTCAGTCTTCTCTCCTTGATCAGACCTGTGGCTTTAACATATGATGTCTTCGACGGAAAAGGGGACAGTACGCCGCTGGTTTTTCTCCACGGTCTTTTCGGGAGTAAATCCAATTTCCACTCCATAGCGAGGTCCTTAGTCCAGCGGACGGGCAGAAAGGTATTGCACAACATGCTATGTGGTAGTGCTTGGCTCCACTGATCCACTAAGTGGCTAAAGATGCAACATTATGTTACTTATTGTTAATATTCTATCATTGCCCCAACAAACGTCTAGCGTCTCCCAGGGTCAAATTCTGCTCTGGGAACTCAAAGCTTACTTAGGCCTGTAAACCATTCTGCCCTAAATGATTTGACTGCTGCTGTTTATCCTTTGAAGCCATGTAGACACATGAGTGTTTCATCTTATTATTTTCATGTTGTCATTCATATAATGTGATCATTCTCTAGTGTAGTCTATAATCATAATACATTATGAAAGGAAAATAAATAAGCTCATTGTGTGACTATTTATTATGAGTGACTTATTTAGACAGACTTTGGTGTTGCATGATATTCTTAAGGAAATGTAAACTTGTATCCTAGTTAGTGTCTTAACTGTCCTTTGTCCAGTCAGGTGGTGACAGTTGATGCACGTAACCATGGCACAAGCACACACAGCCCCATAATCACCTACGAGGCGATGACCAATGACCTCACGCAACTGCTCTCTCAGCTGCGAATCGGGAAGTGCATTCTGATTGGCCACAGCATGGGAGGCAAGGTGGCCATGACAACAGCTCTCACGCAGGTAATGTAAGACACAGGAGGGTAGAAATTTAGTTCGGGATCTGTTCGGGAATACAGAAATATACTCCATTTGAGTAGCTACGTCCGATAAATGTAACATTGAAGATATAGCCTAATAGGAGAGCAACTTGAACAACAAAACAAGCCCGATCGATAGATTGTTGTGGTCCATTTCCGGCTGTGTTTTTGTTCCTGTACGACTCCAATGTAACAATGTATACTGAGAAAGGAAGTAGCATAGGGACTGACCACCATGACGACTGTTTCCTAAAATTATATTTTAAAAAATCACAACATATTGCCTTGCGTACAGTAATCGATCATACATGTATTAATTGTAACCCCTATCATGATGCATATTGTATGGCCAGATTCTTGTCAATGCACAGCCATGGTCTTGGTGTTCTCTTTAATGGCTGAGATATAAGAATGCTGTTGGAAAAAGCCTTATGATGGTCTACTTTAACCTCTACTGTGATATTTGCCTTTCCCTCCTTCCCCCTCCCTCCTCCCTATTTTCTCCTCCTCCATTCTCCCCATCCTCCCTTTCTCTCCTTCCCCTTCCTCATCCCTTCCTCTTTCCCTCCTTCCTTCTTTCTCTTCCTCCTTCATTCTCTCCTTCCCCTCCCTCTTTCCTCTCTCATTTCCTTCTTCCCCTTTATTCCTCCTTCTCTCCCTCTCTCCTTTCCTCCCTCCCTCCCTCCCTCCTTCCCTCTGTGTGTTTTCCTCTCAGCCGACTCTAGTGGAGCGCCTGGTGGTGGTAGACATAAGCCCCGCCCAGACTGCGTCGGTCACAAAATTCCCCGCCTACATTCAGGCGATGAAGGACGTGAGAGTGCCCAAAGATGTACCCCGCTCCACTGCACGCAGGCTGGCAGAGGACCAGCTACGCAAACATGTCAAAGTGAGTCCATCAAGCAAGAGGCAGTTGTCCAGTTTTATATCATTTGTTGTGTTGACACCGTACATTCAGTAACAGTGTGCAGGGTTTTTTCAGGGTGTGTTTTTGATCTTGAAGATAATTTGAAGATAAGTTTTTGTGCCACATTCAAATTCCTATTATATGTTATATTATGAGCATAGTGAATGACAGATCACCACATCTGTCAGTATCACTACCTGCTGCCTCAGCCATTCACTATGTGGGTCGAACTTCTGAACTTCCCGCCGAAAATAAAATGTTATGGCTTGCTTTCATCACTGACACTCGTGATTCAGTTGGAGTTTGCAAGTCCTGTCCTCTGGTTTTAGCTAGTTAGTTCATTAGTTTTGGACAAAAATGTTGAGAAGTGTGCTGTGCTCTTAACTCCCATGTCTGATTGTCATGCTCTTTCCAATGCTGGTTTTCATAGGAGCGCTCAGTGCGGCAGTTCCTCCTGACAAACCTGGTCGAGGAGGACGGACAGTATTCTTGGAGGATCAACTTGGAGGCCATCTCCAATCACCTGAATGACATCATGAGATTCCCAGAATTTAACACCAGCTACGAGGGACCAACCCTCTTCCTTGGTGGGACCAACTCTGCGTATATCAGGTAAAAAGAAAACGGGACGTGGGAGGCATAATTGTCAGCAGTCATACCACATTCGTCTCTTAAGTGGCCATGGGGACCTGGATTCGATTCCAACCCGCGGTCACTTCCTCATGCTACTCCCATATCTCCCACTCATTTCCTGTACGCTCCTACTGTCCAATCGCAATTAAAGGCAACAAGCCCCAAAAATAGAAAACAAAGGTTTAGTTTACACTAGACTGTTTTCATTAGGAAGTTACACACAAGCAAACAATATTTACAAAATACAAAATACATTGTATTGTAAATAATTATGATTTTACTCCTATTATAATCCTTGATGTTTCATATAAAGGGGATAGTAGAGGTTCAGCCCCTTCAGTTGAAAACTGCATGGTGAGCAAATACAATGGGAGACAAACACTGCACAACACAAAGCACTTCACAGAACAGGCAGGCAGCCAAATCCACTGTTGCACAGTCCTGTACGCAATACAATGGCAGAGCTAACCTTAGCAGGATCATTAGTCATGTCTGGCTCTTGTAATGTCCTGTGATGATATTGGTTTTAAAGGAATAGTTTGGAATTTTGGACATAGGACCTCATTTCCAAGTTGCAGCGTTCATCTCTTGCTAATCTGGTGCCGAGATAACGCAAGTCAACGGTAACATCCAGCCTGCCACTGAAAACACTCCACAAAACACCCGAAACAAATAAATTATAACGTCAGACTATCGATGCACATGCCTGTGTTGATAGAACAATGTTAGAAATAAAACTAACCTTGCATCGCATTGCAATAGCCTACTTTGTTCCCTGTATGGCAGTGGCGGATTGATATTGAGAAAGTAGTCCCTCAAAATGCAATAAATCATTGAGTTACAAGGTTAGTTTTATTTCTAAAATTATTCTATCAACACAGACATGTATATCGATAGTCTGATGTTTTAATTTACTTGTCTCGGGTGTGCTGTGGAGTGAGTAAGACTGTTTTGGATATTACCGTTGAAATGCGTTAGCTCAGAACCAGCATTAGCAAAGGGGAACGCTGCAACTGAAGGAAGGGGTTAAACACGATAAAAACTGTCTCCACCGACCTATATCACCTCGGCAAGGTTGGAAATGAGGTCCTATGTCCAAAATTCCGAGCTATTCCTTTAAGTCTCTACTTCTGCTGGTTATGAATGTCTCATTACTCGGCTTGTTACTAGTCAACTGTCCAAAAAGTGTTTTGACGTGGGGCGCTTTTTTTCTGTCTACACGGTCTACTTAAGGGCTCTCCTGACAGGATGCTCGCAAGCTACCAGTAGCTCCCCCCTGTTTCTAAATATCTCTCTAAAGGTTGTAATATAAAACTGACAGCTTTGTATATGCTTGTATATGATTATAGTTATTGTTATTCTTCAACTCTATGTATTATAATTACTATTTATAATATTGGTATTCTTTCTGACCTCGAGGCCCAATTTTTAAAGTACTAAGTGGCCCGGGGCCCGTTCAATATTCCCCCCCCCCCCGACACACAATGCACTGTTTTGATATTGACATTGTAAATGTAAACGTTCTCTAAGAAGAATGTAAGGCAGTTTGCAGTAATGTCAAGCACAACGTCGTTGCCGAAAAAAAATAAAATAAATAGCGAATAGCCAATGATAACCTAAGTGCGTGGCGGATCTATGATAAACTAATGCATGCTCGGCGGGCCGAATTAAAGTGCGTGGCGGGGCGCAGTTGGTTTGGACACCCCTGAAGGCAGTCCCGCGGCCCTTGCGGCCCACAGATGCAAAACTGAAAGTTTGTTGCGGCCCTTGGTGGGTTGCTGGCGGCCCAGGTTTGGGCCGCGGCCCTATGGTTAAGAATCACTGATTTAAACTATACATTTAGCTATAAACCATTCATTTTAATGTTCATGTGATGTTTATTGATTTCATTGTAAGTAGCTTTGGACAAAAGCATCTGCTACCTACCATAAACCTAAATATAATTCAGTAAATGTACGTTACTGAAACCCATTTCTATTGGTGAGGCGTCAAGCTAACCCGAGTGCGTCTCCACTTCCTCTAGCTCTGAAGACTACCCCGAGATCCAGCGTCTTTTCCCGTGTGCTGACATTCAGTACATCCCAGACGCTAGCCACTGGATCCACGCAGACAAGCCACTGGACTTCATCAGCACAGTCATATCCTTCCTGCAGTAGCCCTGGCCAGGTCAGGCCAGACGCCGGGGACAGAGGCCAGGACCTTACAGTCGCCAGCAAGGAGAAATGGATTAACAAGCATCTTTTCATTTTGTTTTTTTTTAGTCTCATTTAGTCTCATTTGTTTATGCCTTTCATTTTTTGGGGGGGAATGTTTGTTTATTTTAGGCCATGTTGTTTATGGCCATTTTGTTTTTTTATTTTTGTTTTTAGGTCATTGTCAAGTAACAGTGTATGCAGATGCCTATGGGTTTGCAGAGTTGCATACTATAGAATTCGCACTGGCAATTATTAACTTATCCAAAGGACATATTATGAACATTACTGTGATTAATTACTGGATGTTAGTATAAGGGTATAAACTAGGATTCCATGGGTTGCACTTTTAATCCAAATAGAAACAGAAGAATGACTCAATCGGAATGGAAATGATACAGATAAACACCTTGATGGGAATAAAACTGCTAAAATCTGTTTGTTCAGAATAGTTTAGAATGGCAAAAAACTGTCCATGTAAATCCACCTATAGTTTGGAGTGAAAAGCGCAAGGTTTGAATAGTGTAATAACAGAGTAATGATCTTTAGAGGGGCCTTCAGAAGAGCAGCAGACCGCACAGATCACTAAGAGCTTTAACACATCTCTTACTTATTTCATTTTAAGATTTAAGATATATTTTTTAATATGGGGAGAGTTTGGTGACAATCCGCAAGTTGTGTTTCTTTCTTTCTTTCTTTCTTTTTTACTACATGCAAGGGAGCAGTATTAAATATAGTTAGCTAGATGAGAATATATAATATAATCAGGTGAGAGAGTTAGGTGATCTAATAGAATCTGCCATTGATTAGGCAGTTGGCTTTAACTCCAGTGTGAAGGCTTCACACAGCTGTTGACAACCTGCTACATTGGATACTGGTCACTAAGTAAGATGCATGCAACATCAGCATTATAGTTCACACACAAATTGCGATTGTGCCTTCACAAAATTGAGAAATGAAAGCCACATAAATAGATAATAAATAAACAGCATACACTAAAGGTTAATTATTTAAGATAAACATAAATTGATATGCAATGCACACATTCACAGATCTCAACAGTACTTGAATATGTTAACACTATTAATGTTCCAGTTTATATTATATAGAAAAAACATTATCAATATTTGGCTGTACAGTTTATTATGACCATCCCAATGTGACCAATATGGCAGGTTATAAGACAGCATACTAACACAGGAGTGCCATTTACAGTGCCGTTGGCTTTCTCAGGGGGCACGTATACATATACATATTACAGACGTATACATACATATATTACCTGTGCCCTAATACTTGAATTGCCACCTTTTAGTGTACAGTTTGTACATAGAAAGCTCTTGTCTTTTATTCTGATTTGTGTTCTTTGTTAACATGTAAGGGTTATACAGTATATGCGTAAATATAGTATTTACACTACGTAAAGAGTAAAGGGACACAATATGCACTGCTAACCTCAACAGGTCTTATCTCATTTATAAATAAGTCAATATTCTATTGTTGATGTAATATTTGTCCAAGTCAGGTATAGTAAATGTTAATGTTAATATTATTGTGCTAGACATTTCTTGTTTTGTTTGTTCTTAGGTAATACTTGGTCAGAATGACTGGTGGCAGACAACTCTTCCAGTATCTCAGATGTTAATCATAACATTCGTAGCTAAATGTAAATAGTCATTAACAGCATGAGTTTGTATTCCGTTAGTTATCTATTTCCAAACTGGCAGTTGACTGTGGCATAACTGTGCACCAGACCGTGTCAAGTCTCATACTCGAGTGAACTGCATTGTGGGTAGTTACATGATTCTTTGATCCATTTTCATATTTTTTCTTTCAGGCTTTGGATAGTAGCTAAGAGGAGGATGATGCAGTTTGATCAGAATGTAAAAGTGTGTAACTATCATGAATGAATCGATGTTTAACCATCAAGATTGTCAGTGTCTGAATGAGGTTTTTAATTTAGCAGATTTTATTGAACTTAAAGTGATTTTCTCTATCAATATTTTTTGACAAGACAAAGTAACCTATATTTGTTGAAAAAGCTTATACTTGTGTGTGTGTTGAGACTGACAAGTGATGTCCATTTGTATTGCAATGTTTACATGTTGTAGCTATTTATTATATACAAAAATAAAAAAAAATTGAAATGTTTTCCATTGTCAGTGTCTGATTCTTTCATCATGTTGACATAATGTGAATTGTTGTGACAAAATTAACAAAAAAGCCTCAAACACTGGTAAACTCCAGGTGCTGGGCAGAGGAAGAAAATTAGTAAGAGCAGTAAAAGTCAAGACTCCTTTTTTATTACTAATTGTTGTAGAAAGAACAACATAAGAACAATGCTTGGCATCTGTTTACATAAGAAAATAGAGTACAACAGGAATTTATATATTTATACATCATTACATCAAACACATTAGCATTAACTGGACAAGAAAATGCACATAGATCTGCATTCTCAACCACATACGTTTGGTCCCCCTGATTTTCCGACTGTCGTTTGGCAACAGGATCTGTATTTGCTGGGTCATCACCTCAGCATAATAGTGCAAAGCCTTTAAGCCCACCGTCAATGTGTACATGCTGGGCACAGTTAAAGTTCTTCAATCATATCTTTTTGCGTTCAGAATTTTTTTTAGTTGTGTTTTTTTACTCAGTCAAGGGAGATTGTTTGAAATTGTGCATCTCTCCTGCCCCCTTGTGAAGGCGAAGTGTATGGGCTTTGAGAGCGGCCCTCTGGCATGTCGGTGCTGTTGGACCCTTTGGTAGTGCGACCTCTCCTGATGACCCTCCAGCGGTATGGCGCTTCCCTCTTCTCCTTCTCGGGCTCTTTGGGCGCGCTCACTGGCTCTTTGGGCGTGCTCACAGCGCTCGTGTTGGGGGTCGCGGGAGCTGCCCGGCGAGAGGGGGACGGGGAGGGCTTGCGGATGGTCTTGCCGGCCTTTCTCCCAAAAGACGCCAGCAGGCCCTTCTTCTGGGACTGTTCAGCCTGCTTCTGCTGACTCAGCACATTCTGTTGGAGGAGCAGCTGGAAGTCCTCCTGGTGCGGAGAGACACACAGAGACACATTTTCATTTCCCACCTCAAATCTCAAATTTCAAATTACATTCACACTCTACGCTATGCCCATGTTTAAGACCATCTGAAAAGGCATTTGTTTTAACCAAAATATTTTCAGTGTGTATTTTAAGTATTTGTGTGTGTGTGTGTGTGTGTGTGTGTGTGTGTGTGTGTGTGTGTGTGTGTACAGCTGACACTGGCACATGAGCTGCCCTTGCCTTGCAGTGTGTGTTTTTCTTTCTTTTTTTTTTACCCCAGAGTTAGAGGAGGATACGCACCCTTCTCTTCTCTGTATGTACAATAACCCATTCTGACACCGTTAGTCTAGCTTAGCATTCAATTCACTCGAAATAGGTTAGACCAGTTATCCTGAGTGCAGCCTCCTTTTACACCAGTTCTCCTGTAGCTCCTCTCATTTCTCCCCAACAGTTGCCGTGTTCCTTTAAGTAAACTACATATACTACAGCACGTCTGATCTCAGATCAGCTCCTCTCTGAGCGCACCTTCCAGGCCTCCAGCTCCAGAGAGAGCTCCAGCCGGTGTTGAACAGCCTCCAGCAGCTGGTTGTTCAGGGTCATCATCTCCGTCTTACTGTTCAGCAGTTCCATCTCCATTGCTTTCTTCCTGCCAGACATATAATGCAACACAATTACACAACACAACACAACACAACACAACACAACACAACACAACACAACACAACACAACACAACACAACACAACACAACACAACACAACACAAGCAGAGATGTAAAGGTCCAGCTTTAAGTCCTTCCATGTATTGGTTCTACCAGGTTTCACTAATTAACTGATCTATCTGACTTAAGCATTTTGTTAATTGGAATCAGCTGATTATGTGATTGTTGGAACAAAATGTTGCAGGACTTTCACTTTCTGAAGCCGAACTTTTACACCTCACAACACAACACAATTGACCTTATTCATATGTCGACCATGGTAAACCAAAATGCTATGGAGTAGTAGGCTACACTGATCATGCATGTTGTCGCCACCTACTGGCGAATGCATAGAACATAACAATACTGGTTTGTGTACCCCACTTACAACACAACATGAAAGAAGATTAGTTTGCACATGATTGGAGAGTTCAGGCTCTAGCCCTAGCAAAACAGAGAATAGAAAATACAGTGGACTGTATTTACCTAAGCACTTTGATGTACAGTATTTTGGACATTTTAGCTGAGGCTAATGGTTGATATGTAAACAAGATTCATCTGAGAAATATGTATAGAAATAAGAGTCAAAGGTTTGAAATTCAACATTAGTCCTAATCTCTAGTCATCTCTCCCTACTAAAACTGTTGATTAGTCTGCTGCGTTCATGTCCTCGGCCAAGCATCAGTAGCCCTTATTTGGTGTTGTTGGATGTGTTTAAGTACCACCACACATTGCAGAGGTATGACTTGACAGTATGGTTACATTCTGTTTACAAAATAAAATCTAACGAGTTTGATGAAAACTCCTTTTTGAAGTTATAAAAGGGATAAATTGTTCAATTTCCTGCTGTTGGAAGGGAGAGAGAGAGAAATGTCCTTCTGCAGTTTGGAACTCACTTGGCAACAGCTTCATCTCTGTCTCGTAAGGCCTGCTGTAGGACAGCATTGTCCCCATCTTCAGTCCTTCCCTGTGGATCATGGGAAATGGAGTCTTTTAATGAAGCATCAAATTACTACACAATGTCTCAGGAGCAACTCTATTATTGAAATCAGGACTGCCAAAATAATACACTCCCCTTCATGCTGAGCATAGAAGAATGAAAAATAAAATGTGAAGCATTTGATCCCCAACCACCACCTGAAATCACCCCGCTACAACAGGAACTCAACTACAGGCACACACACACACACACACACACACACACACATACACACACACACACACGCACGCACACACAGAGAGAGAGAGAGAGAGAGACACACACACACACACACACACACACACACACTGCTTCTCAGGTCACCTCACCTTGTTGTTGTTCATGGCCAGTGAGCGCGCCACTTGCTGTAGCTGGCTGAGAGCCACGTCTAGAGGCCCCTCAGACCCAGAGCCGTCTGACGAGGCTGGAGTCATGTCTGTTAGAGGCCGCAAGAGCTTCAGAATGGACTCAACCTCTTCAGTCACCTACACAGAGTGAAAGCGAGGAAGAGAGAAAGTGAACAAAATTATTGCAATCTTTTAAAAGTGTGACAGATCATATTAAACCAAATTAACTCTAGGGTTTCATACAAGCTTTGTATTTTAAAGGTATAATTAATATATGTATTATGTCTGACCATGACCCTTTGTTGTACCCTTTAATTAGTTTTTAATTGAATTTGTTTTAATTCAATTCAGTATTTTTCCACTGACAGTATACAATACACCCTGTCCTAATGAAGGAATGACTTGATCAAACCTCAAAAAATCCTATTGGATTCCAATCAGATTTTGGAACCAAACAAATACGATTCCAATAGCAACAATCCAATAGGATTTAGGAATCCTATTAGCCTGGCTAGCACCACAACTTCTGAATGAGACGTGGTCTGGCAACCAAAAGTTCATTTTCTCATATTTGAAAAAATGCCCAGATCTGTTTATTGGGCGCCACGGATGTCTATCAAATGCGTCTGTGCATCATTGTCTTGCTTTCCCCCCTGTTCTGTGATTGGTCCCATATCTGAGGCAAAAATGAAGGCGATAGTTTCCAGGCTGCCTCAGCAGTGTGAATCAAATTGCGCACAAGGCAGCATGGGAACACCCAGGCTAGAATCCTATAGGATTTGTTTCAAAATATGATTGGAATCCTAATGGATTGAAAAGGAAAACTGAAATGGACCTTAAAAGGGTGAAGGGGTGAAGAGGAACACATAGTCAAAAACAGAACAAGATGGAGGCAAATTGCTGATGCCTTATGTGCCTTTAGGCACCAAGAGGATTAGTAGTAATATTGCTTTAAGTGAAAGCCAGTGCAAGGTCCAACCTACAGTACCTGCTGTTTCTGCTGAGTCCAGTTTGGGTCGTTCTGGTTCTGGAGCTTGTCCACCTGGGCCTTGAGCTTTAGACTCCGCCGGCGAGACAGCTCCACCTCACGCCGCACTTCCTTCAGCTGCAGAGGGGCCAGCACAGGAGACAAGAGGTGTCAGACAACACAAACACAAACACAAACACAAGCACAAGCACAAGCACAAGCACAAGCACAAGCACAAGCACAAGCACAAGCACAAGTACAAACACAAACACAAACACAAACACAAACACAAGTAAACACACAAACAAACACAAACAAAAGCACAAGCACAAACAAACATGTGACAAACTGTTGGAGTCAATGTTTCTTCAACCTGAAACTGTTTCTAATCAGAGGCTGTTCAGAGTAACAGTACCCTTCATGCTGATAGTGTGTGTGTGTGTGTGTGTGTGTATGAGAGAGAGAGAGAGAGAGAGAGAGAGAGAGAGAGAGAGAGAGAAAGTATGTGTAGGTATGTGTGTGTAAAAGAGTGAAGGGTGGGGAAAAGCAGTGTGTGAATGCATAACAAAGCTGTAAGTATGGCCTCCATATGACTGAGGTCCTTATTAAATGACTTTCAGAAATCTTCCTTATCATGAATCCACATAGGCTCGCTCTTGCCATCTCACAGCCATATAAAACGGCAGAGCACAAGGAATGTTGACTTTCTGGCTAAACTAGACCGAATTCTGTAAGGTCAGTGAACACTTTTTTCCACTTGTTAAAAATTAGCCACGGTGAATGGCAACTTTAGTAGGCCCACAGCTATTTGAAGTCTTTATCTACTTTCTGCCATGCCCTAAAATCAAACAAACCCATTTCCCCCTGCTTGTTCTCTACAGTATGTGTCGCACATAGTCCAAGCAGACAACCTCTCTTCCTAGTTCTCGGTGTGATCAGCTGTTGCTGCTGAGTGTTTCTTCCCCACTCACCGTGTTGGACACTGGGCTGGACACCCTCCTTCGTAATGGGCTCCCACTCCTCAGCAGGTCCGGCAGCGTCCCGTCCACATAGTGCCGCTGCGGGGCAGGCCCTGGACCCTCCTCCGCCACGGACTGCAGCACGGCCTCCTCGCGCTCCGCCAGAGCTGCCCGGCCACCGCTCTCTGAGTGACCACTGCTCTCCCGGAGGGCTTGTCTGGTGTAGGTTTCTGTCGACTCGGACATGATACTCTGCTCCTCCTGATCCTGTGAGGACTTGACCGAGCTCGAGTCGTCAGCGTCCGACACAAAGATCTCCACTCCTTCTCCTGGGACGTCCTCCGGGCCTGGCTGCTCAAAGGCCCTGGGTGTCATCAGCCCCTCCAGTATGCTCAAGGGTGTGCAGACGTTACGCTCAGCAAAGATCACCGGCAGTGGCTGGATATCTCTCTCTCTCTCGGGGTGAGCTGCCGAATCCATCGCGGGCTCTTCAACAACAACAAGTCAGCTACCACAATGGAGAATGCACAGGGACATCTGAGACACAGACATGTGAAATGCCAGCAAACCTGTTTTACCTGTCTGTGGAAATGGGACGAGCGTTTGTCATCATGGAGTGGGTGTGACGTCAGCGAGGGTGTATCACTCATGACGTCAGCATTCTTCAGACTACTAAACAGACACTTAAGAATAGAGCATGCCTTAATACGGTCTAAAAATAGGACCATGGCACTAATGCTGTCTAAAAATAAGACTTTTCAAACTGTTACGGCAACAAGTGTGCAATATACTGTTGTTTTTCCTTCCGTCTTTGTGCAATTCCACCCTGGACAGGTTGTGCTTTACGTAATAGCCTGATAAAGTGAACTTGGCAAGGTGATGAAGCAGCAGTTAATAGGGCCGTTTTCACTGCAGGAACTCGGGTGGTAGCTTTCAAGGACTTAACGCCTTTGTGTGTCACCACCGCAGGAATTTCCACGGGGTGATCACTTTTACTGGGGTGAAATGGGTTTCTGTAGCCTGGATGAACCTGTTACGAACGTCAGTGGGCTCCTCTCCAGACCGACCTGCAGAGCAAATTGAAATGTGCTAACGGCTCGTCTGGGTTCACCCAGGCTCAGGTTTCTGCTCAGTAGTAGGTACTTTTGAGCAGTCCTGAAGCTTTGGTGACTCCTGTTCTTGTTGCAGCAGAAGAGGAGACTGCTAGTGTGGAGGTTGCAGTGCTATGACTCCTGTTCCTGTTGCAGCAGAAGAAGAGACTGCTAGTGTGGAGGTGGCAGTGCTATGTGGTCTGGCTCAGAGCGGTAGAGAAAAGAGTGACGACGCCCCCATAAGAGACCGTGGAAAAAAAGGACCGCACTTTCCCATGCCAGTTTCCGGGTTATGGGAGTTTTGGAACTTCAAACAGCCAATCTCTTGGTCAGTAGTCAATGAGTTAACTGACTCACCATGTCCAACACTCTCCAGCACCCAAATACATCCCACCCTCCTGCGATTCAGCACAAGTTTTTTTTTCTATGGCCTTGGTCTGGCTGCCTTGTTGCCTGGAATTCTGTGTTGCTGTTTTTTTTTTCTTTTTCAGTTAGCCTATTAGCTGGTTTCATTCTCATGTAGCTCAATGCAAATCAAACCAGCTAATAGGCTAACTGAAATAAAACCCTGCCAATCTATAAGTATGGTGAAGGGTATGTGATGATGTGGGCCAAAGGCCAAGGGGACTTTATCAGGGTGCATAGTGTCCTGGATCCATTAAATAACTGGCATTTAAAAAATAAAAAATGCTGTCTGTCTCTATGGAAATGTTAACACATGGAGTTAACAAAGGCATTCCAATACTTATGACCCCTGTATTTTACGGAAAACATTTATTAATTCACTATACATTATTCATTCACAAAGAAAATGTATGTCCTTAAAGGTTGGATATTTCTATATTCTTTTATTTAAGGTTTTAAGATCAAATCCAAAAGATGATTTTATATTCCTCTTTATAGTCAACTTTAGCATGTGTTCCAGTACTTATGGAGGTAATTATACAGTCATTTCCTGTGTATACGTCCCATTGTGTATGGGCCGCAGTGTTTAATGCATCTTAATACCATACTAACTGCCCCCACGTGTATTAACCTCATAGCTGAAGAAATTTTGCAAAATCAATGTATAAACCGTGGCTAATACTTAGGAAATTACAGTACTTCATTTTTACACCAGTTTCTCAAAAGTGCTACTGTTTAATACGTGTATACGCAAACACTCAGTGCTATCAGATGAGTGCTGAGTGGCAAAAGCCTCTGCTAAATACCACAAACAAAGACAAGGGCACACATACGTAGTGCTCTCAGTGCTATCAGATAAGTGTGGAGTCGCTTTGGACAAACCCATCCGCTAAAGACCATAAACAAAGCAGATAGCCAAGATGCCGAGAGGGATTCGCTTCCAAACCTGCTGCGACTTCTCTCTACTCAGCTCACTGATCTCTCATCAGTCAGAGCCGCTCCTGATTAGGTCAACATATCAGATTTAGTCAATCATATTTCCCTGAACTCAATTAGGGGAGTATGAAACCAACACCGATTAGACACATGCAGAATAAGGAGACTCACTGCACAAGAGGTCTGAAGAACACATAGGCCTATCCTCCCAAGTCTTACCTCTCACTATCACACCTTTTTAGGAACGGATGATATTGTACAACACCAAACTACATGCATCTGTTTGTATGTGTATTGTATGTGTCCTATATACTGTTTGTGGGAGGGTTACTAGTTTGTTTTGAAGCATTGGAGCCTGCTGTGATCAAACCAATGTCCCTTTGCATTATAATTAAATTCAATATTATTATCAGCTCAAATAAAATTATTCAAACATAATCTTACACAAATGTCACAATATTCATAACAATCCTGCCACATCTGAGAGTTAATATAGCACTTAATTCTAAGCAGCTAAGACCCTACAGAAACACACTCTCACACACACACACACACACACACACACACACACACAGTGAGCAACAGGTAAAACTCAGACTGTAAACATAATGGATTTAATGGCTTACTTTCAGTGACAAGCTTTCCTTAAATGGAAGCAAAAGCATCATCACTGTAGAAAAATATTACAATTCATATTCATGTATTCTATGTTGACAAAATCACAGCAGATCAAACAATTCATACCCCACAAAGAAAATACAATTATTTGCTAGTCATTTTGCAAGGCATTAGTCAACTCACAAATCCAAACCCTAACCATTAAAAGATTGGACCTACACTATTAAAAGGCCCATGCACTTCTTTACGGATCAAGCAGATAACTTGTTTTGGGCATCCAAGACTGGATTTGTACCGGTACTTCTGTGGTCAAACACTGCCAACTCGTAATACGTAACAAAAATCCAAGCCACTCGGGAACCTGATAACACCCGATATGATAAATGTGGTCTTCCAATATGTTCTTGACAGGAGAAGATGCAGTAACTCGTTCATGAACCGACAGGAGGTTCTCATTTTATCTTGCGAAACAATATTCCTAGAGGAGTATTGTGGTTGACTTGATATAAGAATGCTCGGTGGCATACTTGCCTATCCTTGCGTTTCAGTAATCTGAATCAGTAATCTGATCTCGGGGTCTAAAATGTTGTCTCTGGTTAAATGTGGACCAATTGAATTCAGCTTCTTTGAGCAACAGTATGCCGCCATTTCAGTATGAGACAAACGCACACCAGTGGTTTTTTTTACGAGCTGTTGGTCGCAGGATGCGTAGTCGTAGATGAACTGAAGGAGACTGCACACTCTTTTTCCAGTAATTCAGTAAACTTTTTTAAAATGACTGGTATCGGAAAAAGAGTGAGCGGTCTCCTTCAGTTCATTAAATTACTGTAAGGCTTCAGGCCGAAACTTTGTTTTAATAAATTACTGGCAGTTCATCTACAGTATGCTGTCAAACATTTAATCCAATCAGCAAACTCACATTGGCAACACCATGCCATATGAATAGAGGACCTACATACTACTGTAGGAGCTGTTGAGTCAGGAAAGATAGCTTCTTTTCATGAATTATTCAGTAATTACAACATTTGAGTAGTCATGTGACATTATGTCCATCACACACCTGACAGTAACTGACTTTTAGCAGAACCAGTGAATGCCCAAAAATGCAGTGGAAGAACATAATCAATGTCCAAAATTATATTTTGAGTACACAGAAAAATAGACAGTCAACTGATCAGCAGGGGTACAATTGCTACAATGCTACACATACCGATAAGAGTTGTTAGTAGATTTACTGAGGTCAATTTGCTGTGGTGTCAAATACAATCAATCTTCCGAGACATTTTCATGATCATCTCAATTTGCTGATTCTCAGTTTTGTTTTCAATAAATATGTTTTGTTTATTGCACACACAAAGTAGTGGTTGCATTTTAAACCAGCAACATTCCATCATCATGGCTGTCTAGGAATGGGTAAAAATTCCAAAGGAAACCGTTACTTTGATATGAACGGGGTCAGTGTAAAGGCAAGATGCGGCTGCATTTACAGAGATAAGATTTTTGTTTCGTCTTTAACGGCAAACAGTTGTAGTGAAGAGAGAGGAGAGAGAGAAGAAAGAGAGAGAGAGACATTAAGCAAAGGAAAGCGTGCTAGTGTTTTGAAATCCCATGGCTGACCAAGGCTGTGGAAACCCTCACAGGTGATTCACTTCCCTAGAAATGAGTTCCATCTTCACCTGCTGGGTGGCTTTCCGATTGGCTACTTCAGAGGAGACGCTTTCGTCGGGATCATTATTCTTGACTCCATGTGCTGAATCAGAGGGACTGAGAAGGAGAAGAGAGCAGAATAGTTCTTTCAGGACCTTACCAGTGGCGTTGTTCATTTGGCCAAAATGCTAACCGGAAAAATCATATTGCATATTTCCAACTCATTAGTAGCATTACACACTCACTATGCATATTGTGCAAATCTCTGAAGAACATACATTACATCCTAAATAAAACTAAATGGATTTTATTGTAATACACTTTCAGCTCCTACTGTGCATGTTTTTTTAATCAACTTCACACATTTCAAATGTGTAACAGTGTGTATCTACCAGATGTAAGTCAAATATCACCTGTATAATTACCTTTTCTCTACCGGTTACAGAACTCACCTGTAACATGACCTTACCCTTACCTGCTACAGGCCTCGCCTACAAGGTGACCTTAGCCCCTCCTGCTATACACTATATTGCCGAAAGTATTCGCTCACCTGCCTTGACTCACATATGAACTTCAGTCACATTCCATCCTTAATCCATAGGGTCATTATACAAAACTAGTGCAGTGCCCGTGCAAACAATGTTTTCCAAGAAACTTGTTGCCCAATGACGTTGATGCAGGTAGATCATGTTAGATTGGTGATGATGTAGAATCAGGCCTGTGATGTTAATAGAACTTTTTTACTCTTTGCAAAGTAAAATAAGTGAAGGGGACAGGCGTTTGAGTTGCAGCTAATGGCAATATCCTAAAACGGATAGTTCCGGTCCTTGATTATGATTGGCTGAATCGCGTTCGATGCCGTTGTATATAGGACGATAAACACACACCTTGACCGCATTTCGTTCTATAGTAATGCGCTAGCACAAAACTAGCAGTGGCTGCGTCTTGTTGTTGCATGGCAACCATTCATATGGAGGGAATATATTTCTTGGCGGAAGAATGATTATCTATGAATACAACATTACTTTTTCGTGGCTGTGCCTTTGTTTCATGAAATCTTGCTAGATCGACGTGGCAACCGTTTTAGAAAAGCAATAAGCCACTCGAGTCCGTGCGTTATACTGTATAATCGAACAGCGAAGGGGGTTAGATTATACAGTATAACGCACGGCCTCTCGGGGCTTATTGCTTAATTAGACACCCCCCGTGCGCTTTTGCTGTTGTTGGGAAATGATAGCCTAAAGCTAACCACATGACATGGCCATGCCAGTGCTATGAACTCAGAAGTGATGTTTGAATGAATGTTATGCCCATAGCCAATGTCCAGATAGAGTCAAGAGCGGCTGTTTTAAATGCAAATTTTTAACAGAATGTTGCTTGCATTAATAGATAGATAATCATTATATTTCAATTACTCTGTTTTCATTAGTGTTGGAAGTCATAATCACAATTAATCAATCAATTCGATTAATTGCACAGCCCTACTTGTGTCGTAACTTCAACTTCCTTTGTAGCCTCATCTCTACCGGTTTGCCAGTCTCACCTGTGTAGTAGACTGCCTCATCCCAGCCTTCATGTTTCCAGGCAGCATTTCTAGTCTCCTCTCTGGACTGCAAGTCTTTGTAAGCTGCAAGAGAATGAAATGATTCAAAGCTGGTCGTGGTTACCTTTTTAAAACGGTCTATACACTGAACGTCGAAGTCATGTCATGGTGACTGTGACGCCTAAAAGTATGCATTATTGTTAGCACACAAGAGTGCATTTTGAAAGAACTGGATGTACGTCCACGTCAGGAATCACGTGTTTTGCTGACTCACCCCAGAGGTGATGCACCAGGTAGAGGTTCCCAATCTGAGAGAAGAAGCCGCCAACAGCCTCATGGTTCTCCTGGCGGAGTTCGATGGCTCGCGCCCTGTACAAAACAGTTCCTCCCTCAATCAGCATTATTCAAAACACTTCTTTCTATCTATCTATCTATCTATCCATCCATCTATCTATCTACAGTGCCTATAGAAAGTCATCATACCCTTTTGAAATAGTTACTTTTTCTGTCTTACAGCCTGAAATCAAAACCCATTTTAAAAAAGATCTTTCTCAGTTTTATTTACAAATTCAGCTGTACAACATCAAAATAATGAAACATTTATTCACTGTTGTGTGTTCTGAAAATGTATAAACAATTAAAAACTAGAATAACAGGGTTGGAAAAGTCATCATACCCCTGACTTAATACTTTGTAGAGCTTCCTTTTGCTTTCATTACAGCCATCAATCTGTTTGGATATGTCTCTATTATAGCTTTGCACACCTAGATTTGGGAATATTTGCCCAATTTTCCATGCAATTCCATCCAATTTTTAAAATTCAGTCAAATTTGACCATATGGCTCTCTGGTCATATGCTGTTATTTTAACCAACAGAACACAAAGACAGATTCTTCAGAGGCCTAGTATAGAGTTAAGCGTTTACCCACACTACATCATTCAGCAGACAGACTAATCACTGATAGCCTTACACCGTGTCCTAATTGTAAGCGACTGCGTGACTGTCGTGTTGCGCCGGATTGTTTGTGTCCACATTGTATCCGTTAACATACTTTAATGAACCTTTGATACGTCATGAAGAAGTTAATGTCAAGGCGACGCGACGCGACTAAAATAGAAACGGACAGAGCGACAAAACAGGGTTGAAGAAGTCGCGTAGCAAAGCAACTTGTCGCGTTCGGTCGCATCGCATTCAGTCAGGACATTCCAAATGAAAATACAGCGATGGAACTGATTTTGTCGCACGCATTCGGTCGCGTCGCTTGCAGTTAGGACACGGTGTTAGTGAGATAGATATAGTTACTGAGACTACACAAGCCTGGTAGCTTTGGCCTTATCTTAGGATCATCCTGGTGTGGCATAGTATTGAATTGAATCAGCATATTTTGTTCAATCACTGTAGACTACGGTCATTACTTCATTGTGCAACCTGATTTTTAAATGAAGGATTTTCATCATTTTCATCATTTTGGTCATAGCAGGCAAAAGGATATCAGTTGAATTATGGCAGGCAAGATAGATATATTTCCTTAAAATGAATAGATTTTTCATTTGGTCTTATTGGTATATTAGAATATACAGTAGCTTGAACAAACCGTTTATAACATACAGCTACTACAATCTGTAGAGGCAACAATAATACGTGCATAACTGCATTAGTAAACACCATATGAATAGAGATTTTTTAACATCTGTATACATAGTACAAAGTATCATGGTGTTTCCAAGTATCGACGTTTTCATATTTGTACAAAACATTAGTACTTACATTTAGTATTTAAGACTTCTAAAAAATAAATAAAGTTTTGGTTGAATATTCATTGGGTTATACAGGCCTATTGGGTTAAATGTGTTGTTGACACTTTACTGTTTGGAAAAAAGCAGAAGTCTTACCAGTAGTTTCCCCACTCAATCATAGTTCCAGGCTGAGAAGAGATAAATCAGAAGTGAGACATGGTCAGTTTCCTCACACTAGGCTACTGTAGCTCCTTAGCTAATACTCCACCACTACATTTCCTCACACTAGGCTAGCTCCTTAGCTAATACTCCACCACTACATATCCTCACACTAGGCTAGCTTCTTAGCTAAAACTCCACCACTACATATCCTCACACCACTATGCAGATGGCAAGTCTTCATTTTGACAAAGTCACTGTTCAGCCGTTTGACCACATTCACAGACTAATGATTTTATTATTATATTGTATAATTACATTTCTATGTACAAGCCAAAATACACTACTCATTCAAAGGCAGGGATATTTGCCTTTCAAGTGACATTTCAGGATGAGCCTAAAATCCACTATAACCTTTACAGGTGAACTTAATGTGACCTCTAAACTTTTCAATGTCCAACAGTTCCGACCTTCTGTACTGAAACATTAAATTTCACCGGAAAGCCAGATATCCCTAACTTTTTGTGAGTAATGTATACTTCAATTCATATACCACCAATGCAACAGAAGTACCGGTACTAATATATTCGTGTGACCTTGCTATGTGCTAAAGTGTCTAAATTCAAAACTATCAAAAGCAGTCAGGGGGCTGCATACCTTCACTTGCATACAATGAGTCAAAATGAAACAATACTGTGTGAGCGAACACAAACACAAACTTAAATAAGGTAGGATGGAAGGACTCGATTACTGATACAATACAATCACCTCTTCTCCCCTAAAAATATACTCTGACAAAGTTACATGCACATACAGTACATAACGATGCACACATACCCTGAGCTGGTACGATCTCAGTTCGTATACGTTTGGCCCTTCTCTGGGCATCGGCTCATTCCAGAAACTGAACTCCAAAAGCAGCTGGTTCCGACGGGACAAAAGCATCTTTGACCGCTCTTTTCTGAAGTCCGTGAATTCCTAAAAACAATAATTAAAAAAGCAGTGAATATGTTAATTCTACTGTTAATTATAATAGTAGAAGTATATGGGTAAATGTACACACTATTCACCCTATTACTACAGTTAAGTTTCGATTTGCTTTAGGTTTACAGGTGGTTATATCTACACTGTTTTCCTGTGACTATTAGGCAAAAATATTTATATTTAGTGAAAGTTGACTGGAATTAGCAGATGCTTTTATTCAAAGCAGCACAGACTTGCAACAGCGGCTTCGAGTATCAAACCCGAGCCAAGCGATTGTCAGGAGGTGATGTTAGCACAGCTTAGATGTACTGCAAACGAAGAAATGAGTCTGTCTGAAATGAGTTACCTGATTCTTCCTGAGTTTGCTCATCACATCAGTCAAGGCTGGGTATCCTCCTCGATATCTCCAAATATGAACTAGAGGAGACAGAAACAAATCAACACTCAACAGCAAGCACTATATGACTGGGAGCTATAACTTAATGCAATTTGGATGTAATTTAAGTAAAGGGCCACAGCAAACCTTTTGAATATTTCCAAGAATATTTCCAACTATGTAATGCCATAGAACAATACACATAAATTCTATAGTACAATTGATAAATGATTATTGCCGGTTGTCAAATCAGTTGAAGACCTTGTAGGTTTATGAATTCTATTCTTGTATAGTTAAGAAATCTGAGGTCATACCTGCCTGGTCCTGCTCCCCATACCAAGTGTTCCAGGTTCCCACCAGCTCACACGTGTACTGGGGATCGGAGTGGATCGAGGGAAGCACTTTCTCACTGTGAAGAGAGAGAGAGAGAGAGAGAGAGAGAGAGAGAGAGAGAGAGAGATAGAGATAAAGAAAGAAAGGAGGAGAGAGCAATTATGTAGATATTTAACAACAAGAACTGCCATCTCAAACACACTGTAAAACTGCAGATGTTAATAAAACACTAGCAGTATTCTAGTAAAATCTCCACAGAAATACAGTTGACATACAACATGGTGCATCTTAATGATTCAATCACATATTATATATTTAAATGCTATTCAAGAATCAATTTTAATATGCATGAAAGCATGCCACATTTGCAGTGCTTTTACCATATGAGCAGACAACATGCACCACTGTATCAGTGGATCTTACCAAAGCTTGTTGTAGTCATCAAGACACTCTGGTTTGACATTGTGAACTACAAAAGAAATACTTGTTTGAAATAATCCCAGTCAGAACAAAATTTCACTTGTAGCAGCAGTAAGCCTTATACGTCTTAAATTCTCCCTTATTTTAAGCAGGTTATTTGGCCACTCCAATCCCTGTTAGTTAACACTGTCAGCGCCAGAAAATTGTGAAATGCTGCAGTAGGCCTACACTGGATTTTGTAGAGGTTATGGTCTTCTTTCTTGGCTAGCAGATGTGAATGTGCGTCTTTCCTAGGGTCCACTTTGCGCACAAAAAGAGACTTGAACCAGCTGTCCTCACGGTTTTTGCTTGGTGATGCAGAGAGAGACCTGCAGATGGACAGGAGAAAGAAGTGTTTAACTCAACATGCCCATAGTTATTTTTACCAACTCCAAAAAGGTCAAAGGTATTTAGGCTACTCAACACAGTTGTTCAAGAACTGCGTCTATGCAGTGCATCAACTTGGATCCACCTGTTGCATGAATACATTAATCACACTTACATGTAATGGATAACTGCATTGAAGGTCAGGTTTTACTTAAAAGACTTTGGCTGCACTTAGAGAGATATTTCCCTCTTTAACCTAAAAGGTAAGCAAGCATGTGGCTGTGGCATTATACACTTGTATATAATATGTACCAGCGTTTCCTAAAATGACCGAAATTCTTGTTTAAATAGGTCAAGGGAACAAGTTCATGCTCAAAATAGCTGAGATTTTTTAAAAAGTCATTCAGTCATTCAGGGGCGAGCATTAGCAGAAGTCCCAACAAAAGTTGTAACGCCGCTGGTGCGAGCTAGGTTTGATGACATGAGTTTATTTTAAATAAATCATGTAACAATCCAAGTGGTAACTGTAACTAGAGAATAGACTCTAAGCAACAACTCCGTAGTCACATGCTATATCTAATGACCTTGAGCGACAATTCAGTGGCGATATCATGTTAGCCTAAGATTACCAAAGCCGTCCAGCCGTACGGGTCAAAGCAGCTTGGACTTCCACTTAAACACTTGTCTGTAGTGCTACACCCATTGTTTTCGGAAAACTACTACTTCGACCTTCAAAAGAAATGCAGAAACATACATACCAAGGGGGAGAGAAAAAAGTTCCTGCTTTGCGGCGCTACAGATCTTAACTTGTGAATCAAATGGTTAGCCGATTAGCCTGTTCTACCAAAAGAGCCTAATGTTCAGAGCCCCTTCTGTGCACGAACTACTTGCATCTAAATCACAGGTAGCTAGCTGTGCAAGTTAGCAAGCAACTACGAACACTTCGCACAAGTGCATTACCAACTTCTAATGAATCTGCTGAAGTGATCTCTCTGAAATGTAGCTTTCACCTTATCGTGAGAGAAACTTGCTGGTTCCCTCTGACACCCTTTCTAGCCTGGTTGAGGCTGTTTCCCACACTTTGGAGGACTCGAGTCGCCATCTTTCCCTGAATGAGCTCTGTGCTCTGTGACTGTGTGTTGTTGTGGCCACACGATCCCAGGCAAGAAACATTACAGAATTAACGTCTAACCTCTCGCCACCAGAGGGCAATATATCGAAGTTACTTTGTAGTTGACCCTCAGTTTGAACCTTGAACTACTTCTGCACCTCCCCATGTTAAACGTGTTCTATCCATACCTAGGTCTATACTCCATACACAGTAAAAGATTCTAGCCTATCACTTATTATGCTGTGTTACAGATCTCACATAATAGAAGAAATAGCCTACCATGAATATGTTTGCCACTGTGATGATGCATGTGTCTTTGTTGCTGGGTGACCTAACCAGTTAGTTATTCTGACTGGATGATAATGATTTGTTGCCCGATGATATTTCTTCAGACACCAATTCTGTTGCCCATAATCAACAGGACCCTTGAAAAGTCTGAAATATAGGCTAGGCCTATTTTATTTCTCCTGAATATTTTAATCTCTTTAAATGCCATTATAAAAGACAAAATGTAAAGTTTGTAAAGTATTTGCTGAATAACTTGCTTGATTGTATTGTATAAACAATAGGCTGAAGACTGCCCAAGATCTCCGCTAAAAGCACCAAATGGTTTAGTCTGCCTGCAGGATGATAGGTAGGTTATAGCCTACACTTTTTGCTGTCAAACTGATGACGACACTTTCTCAAGTTGTATTTCTATATGCAAGTGTTTTGCATGTGGTGAAAGTCTCTGCACGTAGCTGAAAGTTAAAAGAGTTAGAGGAATAGTGAGCTATAGTTTCTTTCTCACTCACACACACACACACACACACACACGCGCGCGCGCGCACATACACACACACACACACACACACACACACACACACACACAAATAGGAAGGCTGTGGTTCTATGACTGCTTTCATTTTCTGCATATGTCACACAGTCTGTGCATGTAGTCACAAAGCTCTGGCATAGTTTCAAGTCCCATCCTGTCAAGGTTTTGGGTGTATTTTATTTTTTCTACCATGAGTAAATGTCATGCTGAGGTAAGTTTAACAGGTGTTACCTTTACATCATTCAAAGCTGCTATAGGCTATGGTTTAGGAGCTACTCTATTGATGTTGTTTATGTGAATAAACCATAAACTCCCAATAGACTTGCTTAAATCGTTAGGAAAAAGAAAACTGAATACCAGTGTAGGTTTTAATGGGTTGTATTAGCCTATAATATGCTTTACATGTTATCAATTAAAATATTTCAAGTCTCAATATCAATTGCCCCAGGACCCCTTAATAATTGGAATTATTTTCTGCCATATGGCCCACATTTCTAGCAGCACACTTGGTCAAAGATGAAGGTCATAGAGTCATGACATTGTTACGATCATGACGAAGAAGAAAACCCAAATGTTGAATTTAACGAGAGGCTCTGCTGGGCAAAATTGCAATATCCCTCCAAAGTTTGCTTTTCTGTAACACTTGGTTTTTATATGAGCTGCACAACATTGTAAACAGAATCTGCACCCGCTCTTCATCTTGACAATGGCCTTTTATTTTCCATAGGAAAGGCCAGGATGCTTTATTTGTAGCACATTTCATACCAAAGCAGTTCAATGTACTTTACACAGACATAGTGATGAAATGCTCTTCTCATCTGGTATTTTATGTTGCTGAATATTTGTTTGAATTATGCTTATTTGTTCTCTGTCTTGACCAGACCTTCCTGGTAGAAAAGTTATTGTTTCTCAATGAATGACCTTCATGGCTAAATAAACTAAAAACGAAAAAAGATACAATATGACTGCAGTGAACAATAATTTCTTGGAGTGTGTAAGTTTGATTAGCCTAACTGAACAGAGAACAGAGTTGTAGTTAACTATACTATTGGCAAAGATAGAAATCAAATGAGACCGTAAGCCTTTATCTGATCAGATGTGTCATGACTTGAGTATGTCCAAGGCCAGACTTGATGAATGCTGTGAATAACTTGATGTCTCATTCAACCTGTAGCAGTGAAAGAGCGTGTGATGCACTCCAGAGTTGTCAGAGTGGTGCACGCATATGCATTGGCCAGAGTAGCCTACGCATACTGTCAGTTTTAGTCATCAGTAGTCACTGCAGGGCTTTGTCATGACTTGGTGTCTGTTAACAAGCAATCAACACATGGAAACTGCACACATATAGGCCTACAACAGGGAGGAGGGTTGCTTAGGATGACTCAAAGGGCCCTGCACTGACAGGGGGCCCTCAGAACAAGATTATTGGCAACGATTGGTGTTGAGGGCTGGGGGAGGGTTATAGTATTCTTATCATGGGACAAACATTTCTCTCAGCACTCCAACACAGCAACAGCACAAAAGCCTATCTGGTCACTTATCTATAAACTGCATCACCTCCACTCCTCTGATCATAACCCAGCGACAGATGCAAGAGGAGGGGGTGATACGGCCAGAGGCCATAGCCTTCCTCATCCACATCATGGTCAAACAGTGACAACTTCTCTGATCAACCCTGAGAGAGAGACAGAGAGAGAGAGAGAGAGAGAGAGAGAGAGAGAGAGACCATTACGACAATGGGCATAGGACAACGATGAAAAAAACTTACTTCAGGATATGAGAATTTAATGTTCAGATTTTCTGTTTATTTATTTCATCTTACTTTTTTTCAAAGCCATGTAGGCTACATAACTGTTTAAAAAGAATAGCCTATGCTCTGACTGGGAATGCAGAAATATGGATTCTGGTTTTATCCTATTTTGCGCCGGCTTATTCATCTCACGAGTAGCTAGTTAGAGTCTACTAAGGTTAATTCTTCGGTCCAAATTATAAGTTTATGAGTTTGGAAGAATTGTTTAGTAGTCTGAAGCGCAGACTCTCTCTCTCTATCTAGCTTACTCCCGAGAGCGCTGCACCTGTTTAGCCGGGCACGCTAAGCGCGATCCCGCGATGTGTGGGCGCGCTCTTTATGGCAGGTCTCAAAAGGGGGGGTAGCAGCAGCGCATGAGTGCGTCGTCGTTACCAGGGACGGGGTGTAGCTGTGGGTAGAAAAACATCCACTGAAAAAAAAAAAAAAAAACAGCTTGAGTAGCCCACGCAGTTGTTGACTGTATGACAGCGGCCACCGTGCTCATGTCAACCACAAGGATGAGAAAGCAATCGGGACAGGGCAGAGCTTTGATTGTTTCCTAGGAACCGAACAGCACCGGGAAATAAAAATGGAGTGGTAGGCGATCCACGGCGCGAGAGGCGCGTCCACCTGCTGCTACAGAAGAGTCCTGGCTCGTGGGTTAAAAACAAGGTGAGCTTGCAGCAAAGCGCAGCGTGGGAATCACACGCATAGCCTGCTGATAATTTCCTTTAATCGCATGAAAAGCGGGTAGTGTTGACGGTGGTACGGCGGCCCTGCGTCTGGGGTGGTTAGACTGATAGGCTACGGTGCGGATCAACCCCAAGATGCTCGGTGTGAGCATGCAACAGCAAGGGATAGACGGATCCGTGATACTACTCCTGTGAGACTGCTAGAGTTGAATGCGTAACCTTGTAAGCCATGTATATGTCAATTGTTTGTCATAACATTAGCCCTTACACTTACTGAACAGCCTTTTGAATGAATGCAAATACGAAAGGCCGGCCATCGATTTGGCTAGTTCTGCTCTGTGCAGGCAATAATAATGCCCTGCCCCCAGTACCCGTCCTCTCTCTCTCTCACTCACACACACAGACACACACACACACACACACACACACACACACACAGGCTACACACCATTCCCTTCCCTTGAAAATAAGACGTCAGAATTCAACATGCTCCTCAAACCAGCTCTGTACGATGCTGCGCATGCTGCAGTAACCTGTGTATTCTTTCTCTGGTATATTATGATGGCAGTTTTCAGAAGTGATATTGGATATGCAGGTCTATTATCATGACATGCGGCACTTGCTGGTTGGAACATGCCTGCTATAGGCTGTTAGCTGTCCTAGTAGTGACGGAACTGATACAGACTTCCCCTGGAAATGTTTATCGTTATTATTATTATTAGTAGTATAATTATTACCATTATTATCAGGTGATTATTATTCCGTATTTGCCTGTAGTATGTAGATGGCAGTATGCAAACTGGGACAGGCTATGTGCCTCTCCGGTCCCGTTATTTCCCATTACGCTTCTAAAACATGCATGAATAATAGCGGTTGGGCTATTGCGCCGTTAGTTTTGTATTTGTCTGTCTTGAAGATGACCTTCACGTTAATTTATCATTCGATCAGGCACTGAAGGATCATTTGCATGACCAGCATGTCTACGTGTGCTGTAAGTTCAAGTGGGGAAGCTCAGATATTTTATAATTCAGTATCCCAATTACGTTGACTGATAAAGATTTAGAATGTCATTTTATCGAGCTAGAACACAACATGTTATTTTTGACTATTGTGACTATTTGTGACTACACATCTGTGTTCAATAGAGTAGACCACGAAAGTCACAGAATCAAAATGTTGGAAGGCTTGTGTGTAGTTGTAATAGGCCTATAAACATTCACACATCTGCTGGGACAGGTAACACTATGTGCAGCTTTTGTATGTGGACCAACAAGTAGGTGCAATTTTGTGATAGCAAAATTGTTCCTCCTGGTCAGCTTTAGGAGATTTGTGTCTATGTTTCTGTTTTTTCCCCCCACAAAAATAATGCAAGACTTAAAACTCCCCCAGTATTTGTCAATAATCACATGCACCTTTTGGCCTATTTATTGCAGTCTGTGATGTTTTTCTTGCTCTGCGCAATTGCATGCATAAAACAAATCTGAGCAGAGTATCAAGATACACTGAATGTGCAGGACCTCTGGGAAACATGATGTCTTCACTCTGTTAGAATCTAGAATAGAAGCATCTTTCTATCTGACAACATAACTGCCTGTTTGTTGCACCTTTTAAGGTTAGTAAAGAGTCAGCTCCTGCTTAATACTTCCCTTACCAGTGTATTAGGATACAGGACAACTTTTGCCATAGCCTCTTGGCTCACCCCAGGGGCCCTGATTTAATTTAAGTGCAAAGTCTTAAGTCTAATGAAAGCTTGCTTAATAACAATTCAAAATCTATTTGCAAATTTGATACCAAAGATCCTAAGTGCAAACAGCAGTGGGTCAGCTAAAACGGTCTCATGACACATGAGGCTGTTCATTTCTGATGCTCATAGACTGCCTTTACTCTTTGCCCAGTATTTAAATTGGTCGGTCGGTATGGTCGGTATGGTACCTCATGGTCGGTATGTATTCAGCCTGAAGGAGATGGCAGGCCACATTCTGAAGACTTGAGGCAGAATGAGAAATTAACAGATTATGTAAATTGTCCTGAGTAATACTGCAGTACTGGTCTCAGGTTAGATTTGTGGTCGAGTTCGCACTGATTGACAACATATGCAGCACTTTGGGATCACTGGTTTTAGGAGAAAAATATGAAAATGTCAAGACTTCAAAATGTTAAACTACGTATCTCAAAGGCACCTGACTATTATAGGTACCTGACAAGATAACATATTGTGCAGCAGAAAAAAATCAGCAAAGCTTTCACAACATGACATTACTAACTGCAGTATATTGCAAACAGACATGTGCTAGCAGGCTTGCAGTTGTTTCTTCAGGGCCTTCTGTGTTGTTGATGGTGTTTGTATGATTTTTGCCATGCCTCCTGAGTAGTCTTACACTGCACATTGTGGATATGTGTACATTTGTTGATTCTTCTTAACATTTTCTTGCTTTAAGAATCCGCTGAGGTTCACGAATCCTTCCCATTTCCAGAGTAGAAGCATTCGTTTTCTATGGGCTATAAATTGGTCATAATGATCTAATGTTGTATTAATGTTAGTGCTCAGTAGTCAGTTAATGTGTTGGCAGCTGTGTACAAGCTGTTCTCACAATTGTTTAATTGTAAAGAATGTCTGAACATCTGAACTGTGAAAAGGTATCCTAAATAGTTCTTTCTCATCATCATAGTAAGCATGCATACTGTCATAGTGTTTGTACACATCAGGGGACAAAAGACATCTGCCCTAGTCCCAGACATCTGCATGGTGGCATAAACCGTGATGCGCCTGACTAGTCACTCCAGTCTCATCCAATCAGCAGTCAGGAGAATTGCTATTTACCCTGACTTATCCTAATCACACACTGACATATGAACAAGAGCCTGTGAGCAAATAAATTGGTAAGCTCACTGGGGCATTATATTTTTGAATGTCTCTGATCCAATCAATATCGTTGCTGTTGTTAGTTTTTGAGGAGACAGAGTATTGAATGTGTGCATTAATGCCTTAACTCCTTTTTCAGTCGGTGTGTGTGTGTGTGTGTGTGTGGGGGGGGGGTTCAGAAGAAGGCAGCACAGTTGAAATATTGAAGAGACTGATCGGGAACTGTTTTCAGCATGAAATGGGATCATGGACAACTGCAGCACAGAGCAGGGGCGAGTGCAGACAGCACATTAGATTGTGTAGATAACAGATTGCGAATAGCAGATTGTTTCAGGACAGATCTAGCCATCCTCCAGTGCCAGATCAGAGCCAGGCCCATTTCCAGATTTCTAGGATTGGTTGCAGCGTGACGGTTTATGATGGACGTCTGCAACACCCCGTATTGTAGCCCACTGTGTCCGTTTCTGTAAACTGTTTTTTTTTGTAAACAGAGTTACATGGAAGACAACTCAGACAGGGAAGGGTGAACCACTTTGACCATTGGTGACAACTGACTGACTTCGACACGATAGATTACACTCAGAGACAGTGTTCAGTTCTCTCTTGTTTCATGCATTACTGCATAGATCAACTTTGATACAAAGAATAAGCCATACTTTTGACACAAGACCACAGACTATTCAGTGGGATTTTTGTCAGTTTTTTACATAGTAGTCTATACACTCACATGTTGATAAATAAATAAATAAATAGTCGCAAGTTAGGCATTTATCATTTCTACTTGGTATAGAGACTGGATTAACCACTTCAAAACCATCATCTTTAGTTTATCGCATGCTAATAAAACCTAAAAAGACACAGCATATGAGAAGCTAGACAGCGCTGTATTGAAACTGGAAGGCTTGCTAATGTGTCCCTGCATGTGTGCGCTGCCTTCAGGTCATAATCAGAGTTGTTTAACCCAGCTGATGCGTAATAGTGATTCATCTGCGCACTGCCATTAATGCTGGTAGCACTGTCAGCTCAGGTTTGAAGTTGTAAGTGTAAGTGTACGGTACCCAAGGCAAAAAAAAACAAAAAACAAAAATACAAAACAAGAAATCCATGCCTGGAGACCCTGTAAAAGTAATGGTGGCATCAGTTGACTGCTCCAGCATGAATCAGTAACATGAATTTAGTGATAATAGGATTTCATATTGAGGCTACTAATAATGCCAGTGGTCCTTTATAGTGGCATGCAAGTAGAGTAACTTCCACCTAAAACACATAAGAGACTGGAATAGGGAAATGTCAGACAGTACATGGGTATAAGCGCAAAATATGCCGTATGTTCAATACTATACATACTCTACAGTCATGTAACATGTGACATGATTGCATTGTCTCTGAACATTTAACACCAAGAAATAGTGGGAACACTTTGCTGTCTAACAGTGTTGCTGTTCACCTTTAAATACCATACAGCTATGAGAAGTTCACCTGTTTGCATTTTGACATGTAATTGACATGTTTACAGAGAGTAAGACATTTAGAATAGATACTTTAATTTGTACACCTACTAGCTTCCCACACAACTGAGCCTTTTTCATTTGTATTTTTTTCTATTCACCTGAACGCTGTCACTAAGGTGTAGGCAGAATTCAGAACACAAGGTTTACTTTACTTTTGTTTCTCTTGAAAAATATCTCATTTATCTTACGCAGACATGTTGCCTTAGTTTAACTGGATAACTGAGGTGACGGATTTGGAACGAGCCTGGCCTGCATCAGGGCCAGATGTGGTCGGAGTAACTTGCTAGGTTTGGGACCCCATTAAGAGGAGAGAATGACGAGAGCAGGAAAGCATGATGTAATGAAGAGTTAATATCTGTAAGACTGGAAGAGAATGGGGCAAAAGGATGAAAACGGTAGAGAATATGGGCTATTAGAAATCTGAGCATAGGTTCACTGCAGTGGGTAATGCTGCAACGCTCTAATATTTTATAATGTTATGGGGGGCAATGTGTGTACAGTGGCTTGCACTTGTACAGAATCAGAAATGTTGACGTTTAGGCTAATCAGTGCCAGATTTGAACACTCGGAAAGACAAAAAAGAGCTTGACACGATATCTGAATGAAGCGTCTGATATGAGAGGGTCCTTCAAGAGAGAGAGGAAAAACGGAAAGATCTAATAAAATAAATAAACACAATTCTGAGCCATGTTTTATTGAAGCAATGCATTATTGACCGACGTGTTCACTTCCCATGTGTTCTCATTAGTAATCTGGACTAATTTCCTCTCTTGTTTTGCGTTCCCTGCTGCCTGGCATGACGGGAATATGGCCTTCATTTTATCCGGTTTCTCTGAGACATTCATATTTTGACCTAGAGGCTATTGGTTACTGCATTTCTAAAAGCAAGCATGTGTATGAAAGATGAATGCTTGTTCCTAACACCACTGTCATCAGACAATTGGTTCAATTATTAAAGCATGTGCTTTCTCAGACCTACAATGTGGGCTTTTTGCTAATTTGGGAGCATACCATTTAACATATTGGCAATTCCTCACAGTTTAGTGGCATTATGTTCATATCAGAATGTTGTTTATGCACAGTATATTGTATATGGACTTATTGAGTGTTTTGTTGTCTATGTTTCGTTTGTTCATCTGTATGTCAAATGTTTGTGTACGCTGGCTATGCCTACAGGAACGCTGTGCGATTACGCCGCTCTGTTTGGCACCTGGTTATTTTGTGTTTGTAGGCTAATTGCCTGTATTTTGAATTTTGTTTTGTGAGGCGACCTTGGGTGTCTTGAAAGGCGCTTTAAAAAATAAAATGTATTATTATTATTATTATTATATCTAACGCAAAGTCCCACTGTCAATAGCATCGCACCTGATGATATGTGTATGTTATTATCCTGTATGTGTATTTACATTATCTATTTTTTAATGTGTAACTGTAGGTTGGACACAAGGCAGAGATGCCTGATGTGATTCTGTGATTAATGGATCTTCTTCAGAAATCCAAGAGCAGCCTTCAACAAAGAGGTAAGTGGATTACGGTACAGTACATACTATTACATACAGTACATTGTTCATCATATTCATGGGTTTACCTTTCCACAGGTGTATAAAATCAAGCACCTAGATTATGAATGCATGATGCGTGATTAATACACCTGTGGAAAAAGACCTGATGAAACCCATGAATAGACCTTGTGCATGGTTCAACATATATACCTTATGATGCAACATGCTGCCTTGAAAACAAATTGTGGGTAGAAAATGAATTGAAAGCTGTAAAACAGTCTTTACAAAATGTCCTTTTTTATTTATCAACTGATTTAAAGATGTTGATACCTGATGTTTTTTCTCATGAAAAATATTTGATGTGCTGTAAGGGAAACATTACCTATGATATATAAAACACATCATGTGTCTGCTGAATAAAAGCTCAAACACAGTTCCGCTTGTGAAAAGAGACAGTCAGTCAGTCAGTCATCTGCAGACATTCAGGATGAGGTAGGGCACATAATCCTTAGCCTTGCTGTTGTTACTAGTGCAGAGAGAAAATAAACTGAACTGTAAAAGAGAGGGAGTGCAATTGGAGACAGCCATGGAAGCAAATGGGGAATTCAAGGTGCCGCTGTAGTGATGAGACTCTGAAAGCTCGGGCGGGAACATTATTACAGACATGAGAAATCGGCCAGGACAGTGATCATTGTCAGTGTGCATTTAGAGCCTCAAAATTACTGCCAAAATGAAACGCAGTAATGGCTGTGTTGCTTTTCCCGTCAACAACCAATTTGCAGTCACCAGCTAGCTAAAATTAGTCATTTCTGTCTCAGACAAAAACTGAAGTTTTACCTTTTGAATGTCTTTTCTTGTCTTTTGTTCAATTGTTGCGCTCTGTGTCTCTTTCTCTCCCCCTTTCTTGTCTCTCTCTCTCTTTCTGTCTCTCTTTCTCTCTCTCTCTCCCTCTAACCCCCTACCTCGCCCTCTATCTTTAGCCCCAGAGTCAACAACAGAGCAGCTCCACGGTCTGAAAGTGTGCACCTCTGCTGTTTGCCTGCCCTCGACGCCGCTTCACCCGGTCCGTGTCCCAGCCCCCAGCTCGGTGGTCCTGTCTCCCTCCCCCTCCCCAGGCCTGCCAGACCTCCCCGATGAGACCGCAGCCCCGCCGTCTTCTTTCTCCTCCCTCTCCTCCCTCTCCTCGTTTGCTTTGCTTTCTCCTCTCTCCTCCTCCTCCTCTTCCTCCTTATCTTCCCTCTCCTCCATCTCCTGTGCCACATCAGTAGCACCTTGGCCTGCTCAGAGCTCTGCAGATAAGACCCCTCTCTCTACCATGGAGTTGGGTAGCGCTGGTGGAGGTGGTGGCGTGGGTGGTGGGGGCAGCAGCGAGGGGAGGGGCGACTGTTTGAGTTCTCACACCAAAAGCCCGGCGGAGTCTGAATCTTGTGAGTCTGTCCTCGGCCTCCCGCAGGAGTTCCAACCTTGTCCGGCCTCAACCATTCCGTGCCTGGGCTCCGACTCCGGCCACCGCGCCGAGGAGCAGGTCCTGTCCGATCAGCTCCTCAGCGACTCGGCGGTCCACGGTGCAGCAGCGGCGGTGGTGCCATCCGTGGAGGAGGAGGAGGAGGAGGAGGCGGAGCGGGCATTGCGGGGGGCGGGGGGGAGCGAGTCGGACGGGGACCCGGCGGCGGCAGCGGCGGCCCAGAGCATCTACGAGGGCCTCGGGGAGGAGGAGACGCAGGACTGGAGCTGCCTGGAGTCGCTGATCAGCGAGAGCCGCATGGAGCTGCTGGACTTGTGCTCCCGCAGCGAGCTGGCCGTCAACCTGTTCTGCGAGGAGGACGTGGACAACTACATGTTCCAGGAGGAGGACACCGCACTGCCCGGCGACGTCTGCTCGCTCAAAATCCGCTACGAGTCCTTCTCCGACGGCGTCCACGAGCGCAGCGCTGACCCCGACGCCGACGCCTTACAGGAGGCCCAGCAGCACCTGGGCTTCTTCCCGGCGTGCCCCAGGCGGGAGACATCCGCCGACAAGCCGGAATCGTGGGACGCGGACAAGGCCGACGCCCTCACGCCGACCCCCATCATCAGCCCTGCCAGCCAGTCTCTGTTCGACTTCAGCAGCTCGCCCGGCGAGTCGGCCGAGTTCAGCGACGACGACAGCTCCTGCACGGGCTCGTCGCCGGACACCTGGCTGGCGCGTCGGGAGCACGGCAACCTGTCGCGGGAGAACTCCAGCTCCTCGTCCAGCCAGCTCAGCTACCGGCTCCGCGCCAAGAGGAAGGTGGCCTTCCGCGAGGACTACCTCTACGACGTCGACTCCATCGAGAGCGAGCGGAACGCCGAGAGCCGCGCCGAGAAGAAGCCCAAGCCGAAGGTCGGGCTGAAGAAGGAAAAGGACGACGACTGGTGCCCCAAGAAGAGACGGAAGTCCCACCGGAAAGACCCGCCGGTCATCATCAAGTACATCATTATCAATCGGTTCAAAGGAGTCAAGCACATGACAGTGAAACTCGGAAAAGTGGACGCGACGACCACGCCGGTTAGCCTGAGCGCGGACTCCCTCAATCAGTACGAGAAGCTGGCCCCTCTGAAGGCCTACTGGCAGAGCCAGTCAGAGAAGGAGCAGCTGGCACTTGGCGACAAGGTCAAGCACCTCAATGGCTGCAAACTATCACCCGGCATTGGCCTGAAGAAACGCAGGCACAGGATGGCCAACCGGCTGAGGATCCAGCGGATTCACACCACGGAAAAGACGCCCGCCGCGGACAGCAGACAGGAAGTGATGTCATCCCAGAGGAACGCAGCCGAAGCAGACAAGTTGAGGGACAAAATGGCAGTGCGCGCAGACGTGGTGTCGGGGGGCGTCATGTCTGCCTGCCTTGGGGGTCCGGGACCCAGAAGAAGGGCGATGAGGCAAGAGAGTGAAGAGAGGGGAAAGGACAACAAACCAATCCGAGTGAGGAAGTTCAGAAGTGAGGCTCGACTAAGGGCTAAGAAACTGGCAGACGCACAGGCCAGCCTCAGCGCAGAGAGTGAACCAGCCAAGGCAGCCGGCGTCTGTGGTACCCCGTGTGAGTCTAGCACAAGAAATCCCCAAGACTCGAAAGTGAGCACCAGCAGTAATGCACCAGACAAATGCACTTTGACCTTGAACTCCCCAGGGGGCCCAGCTTCTGCAAACATGCCCCCCCTCCCTGGAGGCTACCTTCATACCTTGCTGGAGGCGTCCGAATCATCAAACAATGCTTGCACGTCCTATTTTCCGTTGTCACAGCAGCAACAGCAGCAGCAGCAGTCCCAGCCCTTCCTCCTCGGGGTGCCATTTCAGCCTCCTCAAAGCTGCGTTCTCTCACCCCCGTCCGAGTCGGAGCTCCCTCCGTCCCCCCACGGCCACGGCAGCTACCCCGGGGAGAAACAGCAAGGCCAAGGGTACGCCAGCGAGGGCGCGTGCTACGCAGACGCTAACTATCCCGCAGCGTGGCCGCCTCAGCCCGGGGAGACTCACCAGCTTCCTTTTCCCCCCGCCATTCCCGCTCAGTCTCCCATGATGCACTCTGGCTTTCCCAAACAGGCCTTGCTGACTCCGAACGGGAATGGGAAAGCCACCGCAGCGGGCTACCATCCCGCGTCGTCCGTCAGAGACGGCAGAGCTGCGTCCAGCGAGGAGACGCTGCAAGCCGAGCAGCAGCAGCTGCTGGACCTGGAGTACCGGCTGAGCCCGAGCGGAGCTCAGGGGGAAGGCGGTGGCGATGTCGGGCGTCTGGTCAGCTTCGACTCCCTGGGCTCGCTCTCCGTAGCGTCCAGCAATTACAGCTCACTGAGCCTGCATGAGGGGGAGGGCGGGGACGGGGACGAGGGCGAGATGAGCGACAACTTCCTGTCCCACTGCAGCCCGCAGCTGGTGCTGCAGCAGAGCCTGGAGGAGATGACGCCGCTGCGGGAGTCCACCGACCTGCTGGACATCTCCAACTTCACGCCGGACAAGTTCCGCCACGCCTCGCTGTCCGAGATGTCCCCGCCGGAGACCCCCAGCCCGTCCCCGCACCTCATCCGGCAAGGTGCGGGTTTCCCCGCCGAGGCCGGAGCCTCCGAGCTGCACTGGGACTGCGGAGTGGTGAGCTCGTCTGAGCTCGAGGACGTGAACGGGTCAAGGCACACTCACCTGCTCCAGATACATTCCTTTGGCCCGGACGAGGAAGACGAGGAGGAGAGCAACGGCCTCGGCAAGGATGAGGAAGGCGGTTTGAAAGGGAAGAAGGGTCTGAAACGGAAAGGCGCCAAGTCGGGACCCAAAAAGACCAAAAGCCCCAAAGCTGCCAAAGGCGAGCAGAGCAAGTCCCCCAGGCAAGAGTCCAAATCCGCGCGGAAGGTCAAAGCCATACTGGAGGGGAAGGCCAACAGAGGAATGGGGGGTTCCCACAGCGCCACCGACTCGCCCTCGGTCGCCATGTTAGGCGTGGCAGGGGAGTGGCCGGCCGGAGGCGGCGGCTTGTCCGACGACGACCAACAGGAGTTCAAGGAGCCGTCCAACATCCTGTCCAACATCGTGTCTGGCATGGCGGAGGTGCAGCGCTTCATGAGGGCGTCTGTTGAGCCTCTTTGGGAACCGTGCCCGCCGCCAGGGGAGCAGTCGCTGCAAAGCCAGACGCTGAGGATTCTGGGAGGGCCGTTTGAGTCTGGGAAGAAGCGGGGTGGTGGCGGTGGTGGTGCCAGCGGGACGGGCCGCGGGAAGAAAGGGGCGGGGCGCGGGGCGAAAAACCCGCCCAAACTCATCCCCGCCGACTTCTTCCCGGCGCTGGGTCTGGACTGCTTCCCTGTCCCGCACCGCCCGGCCCACAAAAAGATGTACCGCCACAAGAGCAGCGCCAAGTTCTCACGTGAAGAGCTGGCGCTCAGCAAAGGGAACGCTAAAGTTTCAGCATTGACAGCGACACTTGAGAAACAGAGGTAACGTTAAGTCACCGGATTCCGTTAAATGCCCCCATGCCCCCACCCCCCACCCCCATCCACCCCCACCCCTCTAATGTACACATCACCCTTCCGAACCTTTTTTGAGCACTCCAGCATCCCATGGGATTCTGCATGATGGTAATCTAACCCCACCAACCCAGACCTAGCCTACCGACAAGCTGGGCTAAGCTAACTAAGCTGCATGACACAAACACGTTTGTCACAAAGGCCACAGACTCCTGCTCACCTTTCCTGGAACTGAACCACTACATGGCTGCATTTTCTTAGGACATTGCTGCTTATGTCTTTCGATTATATGATTTCAATTTAAGATTTCAATTTTGATTTCATTGCATTTTTTTTAATTTGTTGGTATGAACAGAAAATGCCTTGTTATACTGTATCTCTGTGTGATGGTTAATGTTTTCATTGTTTTGTTTTTCTGTTACAGCTCTCAATGTGTGTCTGTTCTTTCAGTGGACATCTACATCAATGCTTTAAAAACAAACAAACAAACAAACAAACAAACAAAAAAACATCCCATCTCTTTGCCAAATCAGCAAGTGGTTGCCTTCAGTTGTTCAAAAGTCAGGGACACTTGAGAGGTTTCCTGTGCTACGAGATATTTCCGTCTTTATCGTGCCAACAGTAAACCTGTTTGGGTTTCTGCAGGGAGTAAGATGTCTCTTCAAGAGATTTGCTGGTCTGTTGACTTAAATCAGCCTGTTGATGCTGGTGTTTGTACAGTTTTTAACGTGGCATTATGTATCTCTTTCCCCAGTCCACTTAACAGGGTCCACTGGTGATGTTTGATGAGCAGATCTGGCAAGTTCTAGCATAGAGAATGTGTCCTGTGTTTGTTTGTGTGTGTGTGTGTATGTGTGTGGATGGATGGGTGTACGCATGTATGAACGTGTTTATTTGTTTATTATTTATTTCTATAAAGAATGATTTATCGCTGTTGTATAGAAACGTATGCACTATTTACCAGTTACTATATGAAAATATTGTTTCAAATATTGTGCCAAACAGTGAACAACTCACTTCAGACATTTTTTATCTACATACATTTGCTTAGGTCTTTGTTTTTGTTTGTTTGTTTGATCTAATGTTCTGATGGGCAGGGGACGTTCGAGGGTGCATGTTTTGATATACCTTTTGTCTCTATGGCGCCACCAGCCTACCGCAGTCAACCTATGAGAAATAGATTGGAGACAATATCATGAATATGTTGTGTATGAAGAAAAGAATCAGAAACCGATATATTGCATATATAGGACTGTGATGTTTTGAAATGGAATACTGTAGGTGTTAAGTGCCGGATGGGAAAGTTAACTTCTGTCATAATTCCAAGTATGCAGAATGGTGTAAAAAAAAAAAAAAAAATCCTCTCATTTTTTTAATGAAAATGTTTTTTTAGGAGCAAGTACACATATCAGGGTTTGTTGCAAGAGAATATGTTGTGGCGAGAACAGCATTTTCACATGTTTGGTGATGCATTAATCTTAATGTAGGGTGATTTACGTGCCAATTTTTCAGGCATAACTTGCATAATCACACATGTTTTTCTCTTCTATATTCTTTGTTTACTGTGGTTACTGATGCATGTTTCTGCTATCCTGGCAGGTCCAAGTGGGGCTCGGTTTTCAGTTCACATCTTAATTTTCTTACTGTAACTGCATTTTTGAATGTACTATTTTTCTTTCTCCCATGTGTCAGAGTATGAATTCAGTTTTTCACTTCGACTTTGAGCTTCGTCAAAAGGTGCCAGTGTCAAACTGCCTTTGAATGGTGCTGGTAGCATAGACACACACTAGAACGTTTTAAAAAAAATGGTATATGATTAGAAAAAGAAAAAATCTGTGGAAAAAACTCTGAATTCTTATTGTGCCCATAATTATGAATGTATGATATAATGTTATGTTTGATGTACTGCCATAATTTTAAAACATTGATTAGAAAAGACTCCTTGCCTTTTGTTTCAATTAAAAGAATACGGAGCTTTATCTACATGTAGTCTTGAGTTGTTGCCACAATGATTCTCAATGAACTCTTGACATTAAAAGACTTGTATATTTTTCCGTGTGCCAATTTGTAACATATTTTCTAAGTGTATATTTTTCTTAGAAAGTGCTGTGAAGTCTCTCTTGCTGTGGCTAAGCGTCCTGCCTTTTCATGCTGTGAAAAGGATATCAAATGCCAAGATTATGGTTTCAAAAACCAAAAGCATTACAAAAAGACAGAGATGGAGGTGAAGGGAAATATGACCTATGAGCTGAAGCTGTGAAACTTTGTTGAGAATTTTGTAACTGGACCAATTTTGTCGTTAGAGTGTTGTGCTATAGTGTAAAAATATTGTTGGAAACAGTCAGAAAAAAATATTGACAATTTGTGATTTCATTGCTGTTTTATAGATTTTCATGTAAATTATTCTAGTATTACTTTTTTTGTTGTAACTGGTACAAAAGTTTCCATATTTGTGATCAAGCCTGTATGGTGAAAACTGTAATATTGGTAACTTGATAAGTTTTGTAATCATGTTTATGGTATAAATATACAATAAAAAGAGCTTTTGATCACTGTTTACAGAGATATCCTGTCTTTCAGCAGACTTTCTACACACAAAATTGTATTCTGACGTTCTACAGTTGGATGTTTGTGTGAAATATGTGGGTGAATTATGTGGGTGTTGCAATTAATTCAGAGACCTATTTGATCTAAATGGAAAGACTATCTGTAGGCTACATGTAGCCTATGAGTATTAGTGAATTGCTCTTCCTAAGGAGTGACAAAGATTTTTGCGCTGAGATTGCAGCAAAAACTGAAGGCTATTATAGCTTAGGCCCACTGTTAGTAGCTTTCTGAGTGATGTGAAGCTAGATTGAAACTATCTGGGTGCTACAGAGACATCTCCTGGTTGTGTAAGGGACCAAATCATTGGAAAGATAGGCCTATATTTTCACTATGGCTACAGGATACAGCCAGGATACAGCAGGTGTTGTAAGGAAAAGGGAATCATCCAGTTAAATGAAGAAAAAAGATACATTGTTGGTTTAGCTTTTGCATAATATTGACTATCATTTTTTAGACGTAACAAATTATTTTTGCCTGTGCTGGTGTCTTTCCATAGGCCTCAGTTAAAGGGAAACGAAAATAATAATAATATATATATATTTTTAAAATATATATATATAGGCCTAAAGAGAGAGAAAATATATTGCCTATATATCTTGAGGAAAAGGTAAGATGTGACATTCATGTAACAAGAGAAAGTAGTCTAATCATCCTTGTCAACAAAATGTGCGCATGCCTCTTCAAGGCCTTGGTGGGCGTGGCGTCAACAGAAAAGGGAGGGTGGTACCCTGACGCATCACTTGATGGATGTTTTGGATATGAACCAGGCAACAAGCAAGGCAGGAGACACAGAGGTGTCTGATTTAACTAACAGGGGATTTGAACCATTGACGGCCAGGTCGACACACACAGGTACACCCAGGTCAGTGTAATTTTACTCTTGTTTGATAATACAGCAAAGTAGCCTATACAAAAAGGCAGCCCTACGACCTCAATTACACATAAGTAAAGCATTCATGCACGCTGTTAGTGACATCAGATAACTACTGTGGTGTAACAGTCAACGTTATTCACCGTGTCATCGTCCTCCTCCTCCATCCTGGAAAAAACAAGAATGCCAAACATAAAAATATTCAGCGGTACTTCTCATCCGGACCTGTCGCAGAAAATTGCTGATCGTTTAGGACAAGAGCTGGGAAAAGTTGTGACAAAAAAATTCTCCAACCAGGAGACATGGTGAGTACGATTCTATCACGTTTGCAAGATAGCCACTTAGCTGGCTAGTGTGATGCTTTAACCGTTAGCCTGCCTTGCTATGAGCAACCACATGTGCACAAGTGCGAGAGGGTGGAAATAAACATTTCAAGCCAGACAGACAGCGTATTGACTCCTTATCTGCAAGACAACTCTTTAAACATTTAATCTCAAATTAGCTGGCTCAAAGCCGTGTCAAATGTACAAGGGTCAATGTAGCCTACTGTAATGTTAATTTTCGTCACATTGCTAGCTAGAATAAACACAGTAACCAATGGTTTGTTATAGTACACATATACACATGTTCTAGACATAGAAACACTTATGTGGTGGACTCCCATTATAACCTCTTTGGCATAAACCATTAGCTCGCTGGCTAGTTTACTGTTGTTGACTGTCTGTTGTTGGCAGAATATGTGCGAATGCGCCAAAATAGTAGTATTGGCAGCAGCAGATAAGGTAACGTTATGTGATGAAAACGAAACCATTATGCTAACAAGGTCAAATTAATGCGCATGTGCCGTTTGACGTTTGACGAAAGCACCTATTTCATATTAACATTTTGTTTGAGTTGTTAGGTAACCAACGCCAACGCCAACTGTCATGGAGGGGTGCATGGGGTAGACATGTCTGAAAGATAATTCTAATTATAGCCACTCACCATTAAAGCGCTCTCTCTCTCTCTCTCTCTCTCTCTCTCTCTCTCTCTCTCTCTCTGTGCGTGGCTGCAAGCGCTGTTACTCCTATGTAACTCAGCACATTTAACATTTATGCACAGCCCTTCAAATGAACTAAGCAGCAGTGTGAATCTGTGTTAACCTTGCTTAAGAGTGGTGTGTTTTCAGAAGCAGTGAACTTGCATTTCAAAGTTTTGTTTTGTTTGTTTGTGTGTGTAGCGGGGGAGTGTTGTCTGTGTGCGTGTCTGTATGTGTGTGTGTTTGTGTGTGGGAGGGTGGAGGGGGGATGTGTGTGTTGTCTCTGTGTGCGTGTCTGTGCGTTTGTGTGTGTGCGTGTCTGTTTGTGTTTGTGTGTATGTGTGTGGGGGGGGCGTTGTCTGTGTGTGTGTGTGTGTATGCTCAAGTGTACATATTCACTGTGCTCAGCGTGGAGATCGGAGAGAGTGTCCGTGGCGAGGACGTGTACATTGTGCAGAGCGGCTGTGGCGAAATAAACGACAACCTGATGGAGTTGCTCATCATGATCAATGCGTGTAAGATTGCCTCCGCATCACGAGTCACAGCAGTCATCCCTTGTTTCCCTTATGCCCGACAAGACAAGAAGGACAAGGTGGGGGTGAGGAAATCATGCTTTGCTTCTACTCTAACACGCATGGCATTCATGCGCTCATGTAGTGCTTGGATGAGCATATACATACATATTACACTCATGCTCAGGGGCTCTGCTGGAAAATTTGGGCCCTATGATTCTGGGGCCCCCCGATAATATATATTATTGAGGGGCCTCTCTGAGGGGCCCCCTTTCAGTGCTGGGCCCCTTATAATCATCCTAACGACCCCCAGCTGTACCCCTGCTCATGCATACGTACATAAACAGATACATACATTAGATAGATAGATACTGTAGTGTACATACATACATACATATATGCATACATACATACATACATACATACATGCACATGCATACATGCACATACATACATACACAAACACTGCATTCCTGCTTTCTATGAGGTGTGGTTCAGGGACCAGGGCTTGTATGCAGTCAAGACATCATATCTCTTATATCTAGACCACTGTTCTGAGTTTGAGGTAAGGTTGCCATTGTTAACTTCACATCTATATATTGCACTGAAAGTGTAACAGAAAAGCAGTCCATGGAAATGCATCACCCAAATAAAGAATTTACCCTGAGGCTGAGAATATCCACCAGATCAGCAAATTAAACTTTGAAGCCAAAACATTCTAAGGGGCTCAGAACAAACATTCCTCATTGTCCGAATGGAAAATAACGTTATCACAATGTCATTATTATTACTATCCCCCCTGTCACAGATCATACTGTTACAACTATTCTGTACAACTGTCCATGTTGTTACGATCATGTAAAAGGTATGCATGTGAAGGGTGTTGAGGTTATTAAGAGCAAACCCCAGCTAAACCATGTCATCAAAACATTTGAAAACCCCTTTCTTACTCTGACCACTATATTGGTTTATTCAAAGATATATTTTTAACCCCCTAAACTTGGATCAATTGCAGATTCTTAGATTCAGGGTAAACTTTGAACAGAGTTCCTCCATGCAGTGGTTGCGTCAGTATGCTTGTTTGGATCTGTTGCATGTGTTTATTCGGCTGTGGGAAGCACATTTACTTTTATTGGCCAGTTTTTACCGCATGTTGTGCTTAGTTTGTTGACATTGAGGTTGGAGTGAATATATTGAATACATTGTAAATGTAGCAGTTTAAATACCGTGTAAGAATGTGTAGATTATGTTGTAGCTAATCTGGAGATATGCTTTGGAATTTGTTTGGGGTTGAGTTAAATGTTAGGTTTCATGCCCCAATTCGGTAATATTGCTTAGGACCTTATTGTCAGGAGTACATATGCATGCATACTGTAGTCGCACACAAGCGTGCACACACACACACGTGGCTGTGTGTGTGTGTGTGTGTGTGTGTGTGTGTGTGTAATGGACTGTTAAGATTTGTTGTAGTGTGAAGCTACACCAGTATGTGAGTATCAAATGAGTAAAAACAAGTCTGTCATTTGGGTGTCAGTGACTGTCATAGCCAAAGCAACAGTCCTACTTCTTGTTCTATCCGTTTTATCCCCTCATGAACCGTTTCTCCTGCATCATCTCATTACATTTGAGTTCCATTCCGCCATTGTTTTGTCATCTGCAGTAACGTCTGTCATAATAAGATCATCATAACCCATGACTTCTCCTGTCCTTCCCTCACCCAGTGCCCCTATGCCCCTGGCCCCAAACACATCCTCCTCACACTCACAGATATCAATTAGGGCCCCCTCATTTATTTGCTACGCAAAGTGCAAAGCCTGTCAAGCTAAGTTCTTGCGCATGAAGTGCAGGTATTGTGTAGCATGTGGGAGCATTGGGCATTGCCATGTGCCACATGCCACTTCAGTGTCTTGGACATGGTGTCCTACTGTCCTGCAAATAGACTTTCTCTAGTTATTACATGATCTTTAGTTAGACCCTGCACATTACCCATCAATCAAGTTCAAAGTTTCAAAATGGTGGAAAGTTAGTGAGAATGGAACTGCAGAGTACTATGGATGGACACCACCAGCACTAGAGCTGCGTTCTTCAAAGAAGGATGTGAGGATGGATAGGAATATAGTATGTGGTCTTTAAGATGGTTTGTCTCCTTCAATCTTCATTGAGCTCCTCATTCACATCACTATCAGAGCCATTAATTGTTATGGGTCAGGACAGGAGCTGGCATAGACATGGGATTTCTAAGTCTGTGTGCATTTACAGTATGACTATTATTCCTCCTAATATCTGAGAATGCTTTGTTTTACTCTTGACGGATAAAACTGTGACTGACTGCGCAAAGGTGGAAACTGTCTTGTTATCTCCTCTACTTATTATTTGTGGACGAAAGCTTTGTAGAATGATATCATGCCTGGGTCAGAGTTCAGCAGAGGTCAAATTACTACACAAATGTAGCCTTTTGACTGTGATATCAAATCTTGTTTTTGACCATGACGAGACCATCAGTTCAATAATTATTAGTCGGCAAGGTATAACTTGCTTGGTCAGCTAGAGGACAAGTATTTTCTTACATTTCTTACATTAGGCACATCTGACACTATACCACCAAGTAAGGGAAGTGTCGCTTTCTCTGAATAATATTTCTGGACATTTCTTAAATACCTATTTATTCATGCTGATTCAGTGTATTTCACTCATTAATGGCTGAAACATAACTTGTTTGGTCAGTATTTTATGACAAACTAACTTTTGTGAATTAAATAATGCTAGATAATTAAATTGCTAATGGCCAGAGAGTAGCCAGCAACAGTTAGCCTGGAAGAATCCAAAGTCATTCGCAAAGTTAACTGTGTTTCATTCCATTCACTTCCTGAGAGAGGTTCTAGGTGGGTCGGGCAGCAGCAGCCCAGCAAAGCAAAGTTGGTTGAACATGTTGTTGGCTATTTGACTTGTAATTTGGCTTTGCTGACCCATATGGGTCGACCTCTATTGGCTATTGACTTGTATTTGGTCTTTGTTGTCTGTGTTTGAACACTGCAGTTGTCCCCTCTCTCTGAGGGCAGATACATCCCTGAGCTGTCTGATGAGTATACTGTATATCTGACCCAGCGTAATGTCAGATGCTACTGAGGTAGATGAAGCCATGGTGGACGTGCCAACTGCAACATTGCCCAGCAGATTCATTGTGCATTTGGCTGTTGTTGCTACTGTACCTCCCACTCTGCGCTAGAGTTTGTGTCACATAATGGTCCTCCTGGTGACTGTTCGGAATCAGTACTGTGCTATAATATGATGTAACATTAGCACTAAGTCACTGTCATCATTAGTATTAAATTCATTGTGTTGGGTACGATTGAAAAAGCCTGAAGTTTTACTTCTCATCGGTACGTGGGACTGCTGGTGGAGAGATTTGCAAGTTTGCGCTTTGCAAGAGGACAACTTTCAGCAAATAAGAGAAGGATTGGCTGACGTTGTTATCAGACCACCGTCTTCACCGTTATCAGACCAAATGTCTCTCACAGCACTTTTTGGCAAGAGGTTTCACTTCGTTCAGCAGCCTAGACATGGAGAAGTTATCTCCGTCATTCACGTCCACTCTCACACCCACAAGTGAAACCCCAAACATGAGGGCGAGTATAGGGGAGAAAAGGAGTCTTAAAACTGCAGTTTGGAGTTTTGTGTCAAAAAAATGCATTTTTATATGCGTACTACATCTGTTAGTTGTAAGAAATTATAATAGTAATGTCATATATAATAAATTTAATATACTAGTAAAAATATATATTGCATTATAAACATGGAACAGAATTTCCTCTGGTATGCATATTCTTCTGCTATATTCTTCTACTGCTGCATAAACTGCGCAGGAATTTGAGCATTCAGAAATGTATTATATGTCAGTATTTTTGACAACAGAAACTACAAACAGCACCAATGAAAAGGAAATGCGCTAACGTCTTTTATGTCTCTTTATCCTGTTGTAGAGCCGTGCTCCAATCTCAGCTAAACTGGTGGCCAACATGCTGTCTGTGTCTGGAGCAGATCATATCATAACCATGGACCTACACGCATCACAGATACAGGTGCCCTATTAACTGACCATATCATATCCATGGACCTACATGCATCACAAATATAGGTACCATATGAACTGATCATATCATAACCATTGCATGGACCTACACGCATTACAGATTCAGGTATCATGAACTAATTATATTATAACTATGGACCTACACGCATCACAGATTCAGGTACCATATGAACTGATCATATCATAACCATGGACCTACAGGCATCACAGATACAGGTGCCATATGAACTGACCTTTCAGGTTCAACCGTTCAACAATGACTATAGCCATTCTTCCTAAGAAAAAGGGGCATTCTATTACAATTTCCTTTCTATCAGAAACAAAATAAATGAAAATGAATCGTTTGAAATAAAAGTTGCATATGTGGTTGTTTATAACAATAATATTAGTATTTAGTAATAATGATAACAGTAATAATCAGTGATGAAGGTAACCTCAAAAGATGACAAAGTGTGCAAAAACAAGATTACCAGTCAATTACCAGTGAACAGAAACAAAAGAGTTATTAAAAAATATAGTTTATTAAACAACTAAAATAACAAAGCAAAAAAGGAATAAGAAGATACATAGATGGATTCTCACTCCCAAAGAATGAAGGAAGGCAGTGTAATTTTAACATTGTTAGATTTATTAGCCTGGTCCTATCAAACTCAATACATATTTCATAACGTACAGAGAGTCTGGACACTTTCCATTGCTAAGCGTTACCTTCCTTGAATTCGAGTACTCTGTTGAAGTTGAAAACCTATTGGATCTGCCCAGAGCCACTCTGGATCTGCCATAACCAATCACTAACGTTTGGTCGCAACGTATGTCATGCTCAAACTAGTACACAACCTCAACGTCATCATTCTTAGCTACTCCCTCTGTTCTCTGATTGGACCTGCACATTTTTGGCTTGAGAAAACCTTTGTGTCAAAAAGTTGCGTCAGCCGTTGACTTCGCTGTTAGAGCCAGATTAGAACGGTCACATGGTTAGTGGTAGCCTAGTCTCAGTAGTTCCTTTGGTCCCTGGTTTACTACGGGACTGACAGCAGCGATCGCATTAATATTTACGGTAAATACTCAATGAAAATTACTATAAACTGCATTGCCACATACATATGTTACTCACTGAAAATGCATTATTAAGGCCCCAGCCGTGGCGCAACAGGCTGGGGCACCTGCACCGCACGCCGGCGACCCGGGTTCGATTCCCGCCCCGTGGTCCTTTCCGGATCCCGCCCCTACTCTCTCTCCCGTTTGTTTCCTGTCATGCTCTCTACTGTCCTGTCCAATTAAAGGCATAAAAAGCCCAAAAAAATTATCTTTAAAAAAAAAGAAAATGCATTATTATGCACACGACCATAAGGAAAATATAAAATCTTATCTATGCCCATGGTTATGAGTTGAACCCAACACATGCTGCATCAAATTAAATTGCAATATTACAGAGTTACTTTAGATTTAAGTCTTTTCCTTTGACTTCCTTTGACTTTCTTGACCTTAGATCTTAAAAATGTTACCAAACAATATTGGTGTCAGACCACTACTGTATCCTCTTTGATGCTGTTCTCTCCGTTGCCACTCTCCCGGTTGTATTTCCTACAATTCACTTCTGACAAAACAGAAGCCCTTTTCATTTGGCCCTGAAAATTCAGATGAGAAACCATTCGTAGTGTTGTCAACATGGATTTTTTAAATCTGGAACAATTATAATATCATCATAGTGTAAAACAGGGGCGTGCAGAGACCTTTGAAGGGGCAGGTGCTCAAATTTCAAAAAAGGGCACATGGAACAAAATTTTCAGAAAACTGCGTTCTTTTCCTGTCTCTAGTGGGCATCTTTGCACTGCAGAATATAATATAATGTTTTATAGAACATAATGCGTTGCGTACGAAAGCTAGAAAAGATACAAAAAATTTGAATGGTGTAAAAACTGGAACTTAAGTTTTACATTCCCTAGCCTATAAAGCTTTAATCATCTACCACGATCGATCATGTAATAATACTTGCGTTGATTTGATTTTGATTTATAGATAATAAAAATTCAAAAAGCATGCTATACAAATTCTTACATTTTGACGTGTATCTCATCACAGCAAGCTGACAGCTCGACGTGACTTTCATGTTTGTGTAGGCCTCTGACTGCCCTGAAAATGGCAATTTAAGAATGCATGTAGTCGGACTTTGGAGCTGAGCAATTTACAGAAATAGGTGGTGTGTGCCTTACAGAAATACATGCCAATTTTATTTAGTGATGAAAAATGGTGTTTTGACCCTTTCTGTGCTCCATGTTTGTGACACGAGCTGATCTGACCTGACTTGTTTGCGTGGTAGCACACATGATGTGCACACATGATGATTCTCTATAGTAACTTTTTTTTACTACATTGCAATGAGCAAAGTAAAGGCAAAAAGTGTTTATTTGTCAAACTAATTTCGATGCAATATGAGTCTTGAATTGGATACCATACAGAAGTTTGCTAGGATCTCAAAACCGGATTATGAACGTGCCTTGCCAATAGAGAAACACATAACGTTGGATTATGACCATAGGCTATGCCATAAAAAAAAAAAAACCACACAAAAACACGGGGTAAGTGGAGCTAAATTAAGTTAGTATTTTGCTGTCACTTCATCTGTTTTATGACCTATAATGTTGTATTTGGTATCAATGGAAAGCCCTGTTCCTCCTCTCATTTGATATGCGTGTCATGTCTTTGCGATGCCAGGTTTGTGAGTAATTCAAGCAAGGATGCGCGGTTGCAGAGCAATATAGACTGTACATGATATACTTTGATTTAACTTCATGAATTCTTTAATTTTCATACTTCGTACAGACTAGTGTCTAGGCTCGTTGGAAAGCCCCGCTTCTGCGTTTTTGTGCAATATAGGTCTAATCATGCTGTGACTAATAATCGCGGAGCAATGTAACAGAGAAGAATGGGTGTGTTTTTTGACGCACTTTGCGTCGGTCGGGCTCATAGGGTTAACACAGAAAATTGTTATTTTTGTAAATTTCTAATTTCACAAACTATTAATGAGACATTTTAGTGAATATTCACGTTGGAACTAGCGGAAGTATTACACATTTTATAAAGTAAAAAACGGGTCCAGTCAAAAGGGCACTTGGACATCAAACTGGCAAAAGGGCAGGTGCTAGAGCCCCTGTAGCCCCCCTTCTCTGCACGTGCCTGGTGTAAAATGACAGAAGATAGAAATTCTGAGAATTCTGTTAAATATGCAGAAAGGCTGTGTTTAGGGGGCTCGATAAACAACCATGCAGAGCACTGGGACATCAGAAATCAATTTGAACATAAAAATCAATTGAACATGAAAACTCAAAACTTATGAAGTTATCTACAGCTGAAGGGCAGCGTTTAAAAGAATCCTTATTCACAACTGCTAAGCCTCCTCCACAGTCACAAACTGTAGGAGAGCTAAAGAAGTATACAGGTCCCCTTATTGACTGTGTTTTAACCAGCTCTCAGTTAAAATTTGATGACTAAACAAAATAATTTAATGTCATTTAAATTGCACTAGATAGAGATATTACATGCCATTTTTTTTTTGTTTTGCCAGTTTTTTACAATCTCTTTGCTACTATTTCCAGAACCTTGATGTCATTTTTCAAACTTCTAGACACAAAACTCAAAACGGTTATCACTTGTAACACAGGCTGACTGATGTTCAAAACATTGTATTGTGCATTCACATCTTCAGAGAAATCTTGCACTAGCACGATCCAATCATTGGTTCAAAAAACAAATTTAATGTGAAATACCATTGAAACATACTGTAACTATAGATGACCCACACACAAGCAACTGATAGTTTCACTGTGTCATTGTTCGTACAATCATTAAATATTGAACAAAATAGGTGATACAGGTTTCATTATGGTACTACATGTACAGTACAGTAAATACATCTCGGTAAAAGTACTGCGGTAGTAGAGAGAATACTACAGACACAGTGGAATCATTGAACAAAGTTTGTAATATATTGATGCAAAACACTACAGTACAATCACAGCATACTGTACACTGAAGGTTTATTTGAATCAAAGCAAAAATAATTAGCTATGAAATAGCAAAGAAAAGACAATCTGATGAAGCATTGTAAAATATTAGCCTACATCCCATGGATATTGTATGCTCCACGCTAATTGGTGACATTGAATCTCATGATTTGCACTAAACATGAAAGATTGTTTGTCTGTTTCCATACAACTATAGCCTACATTAAGTGTAATGCAACAGTTACTTATCATTTTGAGCAGTTGTATCAACTGATAGTTAAATTATTGTAAGGAAATGAATACACACTCATTTGAAATGTAATGTGTGAACAGGTGATTTTTGTGGAATGAACAAATGATCTAAGTAGTATGTGTATTGTATCCAAGCAATTTTTTAAAAATTTGCATTTTGATCATTGGTTGTGAGGTTCTGAAAATAGTAGCAAAGTGATTGTAAAAAACTGTATTATTGGTACAACATATATTAGCAATGTTACACAGATTACATGTGTATTTTGCATGTGTGTGTGTGTGTGTGTGTGTTTAGGGCTTCTTCGACATCCCTGTGGATAATCTGTATGCTGAGCCTGCTGTGCTGAAGTGGATCATGGAAAACATACACGAGTGGAAGAATTGCATCATCGTCTCTCCTGACGCAGGGGGCGCCAAAAGGTACTCAGTCCAGGGCCAGACATTTAGCCAGAGCCAGTGAAGGTTAGGCACACAGGTTAGGCACACAGTTGGTGTGTTAGTTTGTACCCTCTAATCTGATGTGGAAGAGCTGCATTATCCAGGCTGCTCGTAAGGGTCTGTAGTTATAGAGAATACGTCCAGATCTTAAAGAATTTTGGGGTGAAAATCTTGGAAATAGTCTTGAAAAGAATTGGAATTTGGAATTTTTGTTTGGGAAAGGACTGTGCCCCCTGTAATTGGCTCTTCTTGCACAAGAGGAGTCAAACGATCCTGAGTTTGAATTTATAGTGAAGGTTAGGTGTACTGCGATTCAGCGGCACTCTTCAGTTGATGTCTCTCGACGTGGAGGAACAGCAGTATTGATTCTTCTGACACAGCAGAGAGCCAAAGTGCTAACCTAAGAAATGTCATCATAGTTGCTCAGTGACAAGGTAGAGATGAATAGCTCTGAGATTCATTTCCCTCCCTCCCAGACGTGCTCTTAATGAAACAAAGTGAGACTGGGAGGAGGTGGGGGGCAAGATTTATAGGAGGAAGAGAAGAGCCCGTCTGTTGAGATTTTAAAAACTTCCTCATTACTTCTTGTGAGATTGTTAACGCCTCCCTACGGTACATAGCAGCAGTTCTCCAGGGGTCTGTGTCCCAAAAGCGTAGTTGCTAACTATGATACTGTAGCTACCTTTGTAGTGTCACTGCCAAATGTGAGTCCGTCGATTTGAGTTACGCATGCCCAAACACTTGAGCTTCATATTGTCACATATCACATTTTTAGTGTTGGAAAAGTAAGAAAAAACGTACTGAAATGTGAACGAACTATGACCCGAGTATCAACACCATCTTTCTGTATCTTGAATATATCTGTACCGTGTGACTCAAATACTGTCAAATTAGGCAGTGACACTACCACGGAGGATGCATCGTAGTTAGCAACTATGCTTTTGGGAGACGCACCCCTGGAGGATAGTTAGATAAATAGTTGTATATATAACTTATAATCCTATCCCATATCCTACTGTCTCACACAATCATATAGTAGTATGCTTCGAAAACGAAACCAGAGATGAAATCGCCAATCCTGCATAGTTCCTCTTTAATTGAGAGAGGACAGTAGCCTAGAAATCTAGACGCCCCTAGCGGCAGCAAATGTAATTTGGCTGGCGGGGCAGTCTAGGCACGATCCATTGAGCCAGGGAGCTGAGAACCCCCAGCACCAGCGGGCCAATGGGTGGGCTTAACATAATGGTGACTGACATGCGACCAGAAGTTGCGACAGAAACGCATCCTGTTATTTGAAAACAAGAAGATGATTCGTTTAGCGTTATCCTATTGCGTGGAGAGGGAAGGTTACGCATCCTGCTACTTGAAAACAAGAAGATGATTCGTTTAGCGTTATCCTATTGCGGGGAGGGAATTTGAAAGACAACTGTTTATCCCACCCCTCCGATTGAGCCCTGTCTACGGTGAGTGTCCAGACCCTACATCTTGATGTGGGTCTGGCTGGTCAGGCTAAAAGGACAGTAGAGATTGGCAGGGAATGAGTGGAAGAGAGATAAGGGAGTAGGATTGGGGAATATCCGTGGGCACTGCCTGAATGTGGTATGGATGTTGCTCCTTGCGCCACAGTTGTCCCCTGGTATGCTGTTTTTTTACTCTGATTGTAGAAAGAAGTGTGTGAAGAAAACAGTAATTTGCACAAGTGGTATTATCTCGTCTTTGGGCCCTGATTTGTTTGCTATGGAAAGTGCAAAATCTGTCAGCAAGCAAAGTTCTCCTGCATGAACTGTGATCATGTGGCATATGAAAGCATTGAACTGACTCATCAATGTTTGTGCTTCAGTGTCTTGTCTATGATGTTAAACTAGCAAACTGATTTTGTCAAGTTTTTAAAGTAGCTTTAGTTAGACATTGCCCATCATTCAAATTAGAGCTGTGAGTCTTTCTCATTGTCATGTCATGTCATGTCATGAATGATGAGAGACACATATTCACACACATCAGCCAATCTGCCTTTCCTTGTTGCTTTTGTGTCATCAGGGTAACATCTATAGCTGATCGGCTCAATGTGGACTTTGCCCTCATCCATAAGGAGCGGAAGAAGGCCAACGAAGTCGACCGCATGGTGCTTGTTGGAGATGTGAAAGACAGAGTGGCCATTCTGGTGGACGATATGGCTGACACCTGTGGCACAATATGCCATGCAGCGGAGAAGTGAGTTGAAGCATTGTGCTGACTACAAATGATTTAGTGTGTGTATACCTATCCTTGTGAGTGTGTGTGTGTGTGTGTGTGTGTGTGTGTGTGTGGTAGTGCATGCACTCCATGAGTATTCTGCAGGAGTGTTATGCATAATTTTATGGCTAAATGTGAGTCGTTGTCTTTCAGATTGGTGTCAGCAGGAGCCACTAAAGTCTATGCCATCCTGACACATGGCATATTCTCCGGCCCTGCCATCTCCCGAGTGAACAACGCCAGCTTTGAGGCCGTGGTGGTCACTAACACCATCCCCCAAGAGGACAAGATGAAACATTGCAGCAAAATACAGGTGAGGAGTTGGCTGTTGGAACGGTTAAAGAACTCTCAACAGTGAAAACACTAACTGAAATGATGTGAATTTCACATTTCTGTTCTCTCTCTCTCTCTTTTTTAAGGTGATTGATATCTCAATGATTCTGGCCGAAGCAATCAGACGAACACACAATGGAGAGTCTGTCTCCTACTTATTCAGCCACGTTCCATTGTAATACCCACCACACACACATACACACACACACACACACACAAACACACACACATACACAAAACCACACTTATACACAGTATACAAACGTTCATGTGTAACTCATTACACACTCTAATGGCCTATGGACTCCTACCCTGTCCCCTCCCTCACTGTCATGCCATTCATATCCACATTGTAGTGATTTGATTCTGCCAGGTTGGTTGCCTTGACAACTTGTTACAAATATGTTTGTTATGTGATGACTGCACAAGTGTTTATTTACGGGAGGACAGTCAGGGATTTGACCCTGGGGACTGGAAACCAAGGAGGACGAGGAGAGTGGGGAAATGCTTCCACAGCCTCTATGGCTGCCAAATGAAGAGGGGAAATCTTGTTTTTGTTACATATGTGGACTTTTCCCCCTCTCTGGATTATAAGAGTTAAGATTATTATTGTCGTGCTTTATTATTTTTTTATTGTGTATTATATTTGGTTGCATAGCGGTGAGTTTTGTCCGTTGTTGCTCAAAGACAGTGCAGCCTGTCTATTTGCATGAAGCTGCACCAGTCACTCGGTACAAGTGTTGTCTTCAAAGATTAACTGGATATGTGACAGCTAAAGACTTAGCCTTGTTTATCAAACTAAGTGTCCAATCTATTTTGTCATCGCTTGTGTGCTTCAGCCAACTAACACACCACCACACATGGTACGACTATATGATATAGACTAGATGACATGCATTTTATTTTGAGTCGCGCAGCCGTTGTCTGGAAGCATGTTTCCTTGTTTTTCATGAGAAGAAGAAGCCGGATGCCTTAAAGCGGAGAAGAGGTGGTCTCTTCCAAGGGGGGGAGGGATCCCTCATCTCCATGTGTAGAATGTATGGAGAGCTACAGTATGTGTGTGAATAAATCATCTCAAGGTTTTCAAGTCTACGCCTTAAGTGTCCTGTTCTTCCCTCCTTGCTATAAGTAATAACAATTATTATGATTTCTGGAAGGAGGAGGAGAGTTATAAATAACTGTAAAACATCTCTCTCTTCTGATAGCGAGGGTGTATCTGGGCCAGACAAAATAGTGGAGATAAAGCATGATTATTACTATAATTTATTTAATTGTGATAAAAGTAAAGACTGTATTAGGAAACATTTATAGTATGGTAGTGGGGTCAGATGAAGTCTATGATGCTATAGCAACAAGGCGTGGTATTATATGGATCATATTACAGCAGAACATTTGAAGAATGGCAGTCATAGGATTTGCTCTTTCATTGCCATGTGCTTTACTGGTGTCCCAACTCATGGTGTCCTACTCTATTATGTGTGCATTGCGACTATACGCTGGTAAACTAAACAGCATGGATAATTATAGGCCTTTTGCCCTCTCCAGTTTTCTCTATAGTGCTAGATTTTTTTATTAACTATGTAATATTTGTCAATACAGATAATCAATATGGTTTTAAACAAATGACACTAATATGTGCACATTGGCCTTAAAGGAATAAAATATGTTAGCCAAAACTCCACAGCATTCATGTGTAATAGAGGCATCTAAGGTCTGATTAATCATGAATTTAAACTGCTTGGTAGTTTTTTGGAACTCTGCAAATCACTTTCAGCAGCTTTACTGCCCCCTCTTGGAGAAATATGTGCATTACCTTACCTTACCTAGGCCTACTACAACTCATCTCTCCAGGTGTGTTTAGATCATATTGTTAGCTCTGTATTATGAATTTCATATTTAATATTCAGATCGCCCTTTGTGATACTTTTCAGCATTTCCTCCTTCCTACATTAAGGAATGTTGCGTGTATATGTAAAACTAGATCAACTGCAAAGCGGTAGGCTACAAAATGATATGAAGGTTCTTCCTAATGTGGGAGGCTTGCCAGCGGTGCGGGAAATTACATGCCACGACATCTATCCTTCAAAGTCTAATTTAATGACAGCTACATTTGCTGGAACATTTGGAGAGGCTTTGGAGACATCGCGCGTAAAAGTCGAAAAGAAAATCTTTTAGTGACCTTTTCCACTCTCAACATTCTGACAAACAGTGCGCTTTACCATGGTGATGGAAGATTACATCACACTTTGTCAAAACATATCCCTGACAACCATGTGGCTCACTTGCATGTAGTCCACTGTTATCATAGTGTAAAGCTTTATATATCTATGACTGTTATAACATAACTTTCAAGCCATGTTGATTTCATGATCACCTTCCAAGGCAATTTAGTTTGAGGGACGGATGAGCAGGATAATGTTTTTGTTTATTTTTTGGTTGAATTTAATTAAATAGTTTTTATAGTTCAGTGCTTTTGAATTGTATCCTCACAGTAAACCGTAAACAGCATAGCTTTAAACTCAGACCCAACTATGGATTTTCTTTTATTATTTTTTTTGTATTAAGTCTTCGAAAACCGGGTTCTCTTAAACGCATCCACAGGAAAAAGTCGTGAACAAAGTGTTTGCTACTAGGATGCTCTAGTCTACTAGACAGCCATGTTCATTTAACGCTCTCAGGAGATTACATGCAACTACATCTATCTTTCGAAGTCCAATTTGATGAGTTACATTTGCTGGAGCATTTGGAGAGGCCTGAAAAGTGAAGGACATTGTCTCCTCATGCACCATCTTGATGCCATTGTTAAAGCTTATGGTTAACAACAGGGACTGATGGCATTTTGTACTTCGATATGATTGCGTCACATTGGCAGTGGGCTATAAATAGAGCTGCCAGACCCAGTGTTTGTCACTTCTTTTTGAAGCTAGCCTACTTCTACGGACGCTTTATTGGAGAAACGATGGAACACATCGACAAAGACAGCAGTGCTGGTGATAAGTCACCACTTCCCGCAAGCAAATCGCCTAGCCCCCGCCTTTGTTGGAGATCACCTCCCTGGCTCCCTGTCCAATCCCTGAACTGAGCTCTGGTGAGGTAACTCCCGTTCTCCTTTTTATCAGTGAGGACACCCTGATGCCAGAGGAGGTCGCAGTCCTGCAGGATGACAACAACGACATCTTGGTGGCTGATGTCCGTCTCGCTGAGGCTCAGACATCAGACCACGCTGCGGAGCAGCGAGCATCTCCCCAGCACTCGTCCTCTCAGGCCTCTCTGACGTCTCTGAAGCAGGATGTTGGGACCGCTGCCCTTCCTCAAGCCACCCAGCGTCTGCTGACCCCGGCACCTGATGTGGAGGACTCGGCTTATGGCCTCACTGTGCAGACGGATGTCACAACAGGCCATCAGTCCCTGTTGTTAACCATAAGCTTTAACAACGGCATCTACATGGTGCATTACGAGACAATGTCCTTCACTTATGACACACCTGACACCTTCACTGTGCCTGAGACCCCCACTTCCCTGGGAAGGACCGAGGGGACCTCCAAGCCATTCTGGAGAAGGGTCTGGAGCAGGTTCAGATGTGCAAAGAGGACGGCCACCACCACCACCCAGGTGTAAATGTAAAGCACTTGGTAGAGCACTATGTGAATGCAAGTTGTTGTTTCAGACCAATGTTCTCTTTACACATATGGTAAGGTGACCAGATGTCCAAGACCACAACCGGGGACATAATCCTAAAAATTTGGAAAAAACTAGGACATTTTCAGTTTGACTATCAATCTGATTGAAATACATTCAAGTTTTATCTTCAAAAAACGGGGACTGGATTTTCCTGGCGATAGGCAACCAAAAACGGGGACTGTCCCCTGAAACCGGGGACGTCTGGTAGCATGGGGAAAAAGCTTCACTCTGTCTTTTTCAGCATTGTTATATCCTGGCAAACTGTCAGTATTAGCAAGTGATGGCATGTGAAGATGCCAACACAATTAACATATGAAGAATGTTCACATTGCCTTCAATGATACCGCTAAGAATAAGCCTTCATCTATAGTGTTATGTTCTAAAACTTTAGATCCACTAGCCAGCGACAGCAGTTGAGCGCTGGTTGGTTTGGGCGGAGACCTCTATGGTTGGTAGGCCCTAAGGCAAACCCCAGCCATTGCCAGTGTAGTGGTACTCCTCTGGCCAGACGGACAATCTGAAAACCCCTCTGATCAGCAGAAAAGATTAAACAATCCACCTGATCAGTTAGAATGATGCATTGTTGAGTCGTCTGGACAGGAACAGACCATCTTGTCACAGACCAGCTGACAACCTGGAAATAAAGATATGAAACAGTAGGGGTGTCACTAGGATTGAGAGATGAGAGATGAATTAATGATTAATTCATTAAGAACATTTAGCAGAAGATTGTTACAGTAGATGATGTTGGGTATGGGGAAGGCCTAGTATTACTAAAAATGTACCGCATTGCGGTACAAAATATGACCGCCACTCAGTTCTACACATTCTCTCCACAAAAATAAATTACGCTTGTCAACTTGTCTGTACCTCATATTTGTGACCATTCATAGCGAAATCAGTCGTTTTGCGCACAACGTTATTTTGAGAAAATCAACAATAACAAACTTCCGGGTTAAAATGTTGAATTTCACGTTTTCGCCTAATTCGACTGTATACAGTCTACAGTTTCATATCGTGAACGCATGTCACACGGAAAAACATACGTTTTGACTGTTAAACCCGGCGAAGATTCAACACATTTGCTGTCATTCCCGTTGTGCACGCGCCGCTTAAAAAGGTGATTTCTCCTCTTCTGGCATATCGTGACAGGAGAACCATGTCAACTTTGGATGCTGTTATCTTAGCGATAGTTTGTGTATACATATCGTTGGAAAGCTTAGTTTATGGCCGTTCACGTGACCACAATAACTTAATTTAATTAATTTTACCGAAACGACTGGTTCCGCTTTACAGGGTCACATTTGTGCAATTGATATGCATATATCTCCTACTCTTGCACCTCATGTGTATATAAATGAGTGTGTGCGTGTGAGTTTGCGTCGGTGTATAAGAGTATCTGTGTGTTTGTGTGTGTGTGCATGTGTGCATCTGGATTTGTGTGTGTGTGTGTGTGTGCATGGGTGTGTATCACCACGTTAGCCAGCTGATTCCTTTCTAGGAGAGGAGGAAATTACTTAAATCAAGACTGACTCAAGACAGAGGTGAACATCACACCCTCTGCATATCCTTGGGGATTTTGCTTTCTTGCAGTATACACAGCCCTTGTTGCCAGAAGATCTCATGTTCTCAGAAATGAGTTTAGACCCAAAGATTGGTGTATGTGTGTAACATACACATCCAACCTGGCCCCCATACTTATATGCAGAAATCTGCTGGTACACAGGTTTAGCTAAAAGCAGAATAAGTACTTTTTTATTCATGTGTATCTCAAGAGGACTTACAAGGGCACCATTCATGTCCTGTGGAGGTGATCAAGGGCCCCTACACAACTGGACATCTCAATCAAAATGCTGCCGCAAAGGGAAAGAATTCTGCCATCTGCTTTTCAGATTTCTAAAATGAGTGTGTGGGGTTGAGAGACAGGCTTCTGAGTTGTGATGAAAATTAAAGATTTTTTTCATCCTTTATTTACATTAACCAGGGTAGTCACACGAGACAATAGCCTCTTTTTTCCAAGTGAGCCCCAGCCAAGCACAGCCTAACTAAAAAACGACATCACATACAAAACTAAAAGACACCCCATACACAAAAGAAATATATTTGAATATATTTTTGGGTGTATGAAATATATGTTGAATATATTACAATATATTTGTCTTTCAGACAGCTTACAAGAACATATTCTGAAATATATTTGAAATATATTGTGATATAAATTCACTTATATTTGACATATATTTGAAAATATGTTTAATTGCACATCACTGTACACTGCTCATCAGTGGCCAGATATTCACTGCAGTAGTGGGCAAAAGACTTTTAGCAGGGCTCCAAACTAACTTTTTGCGTTGGTTGCACTGGTGCACCTATAGCTTTTTTATTTAGGTGCACCCACATTTTTCATTGCATTGCCTTTCACGCCAAAAGGTCATCTTTTATCACTCCACTTTCATATAATGTGAATGTTAAAAAAAAAAAAAAGGCGTAGAAAAAGCTTGTCTTTATTTGAAACACAATATGTCAAGAATATTCATATATATATATTCTTTATAAAGAATAAATAAAATAGGCCTAGAAAAATATTTTCATAATTATTTATATAGGCCTATATATAATATATTTCTTTATTCTATATTCTGAAGCTTCCGATATCCATAACAGCACACTTTATGCCACCTATTCATATTACAACTCCGCCTCTTTAATTCAACGGTTTGCTTGAAGCCTCAACATGTTTTTCAGTAAGAGTACATCCAGTGTGTCTGCATGTGTGTGTATGTATGGCTTTATACTGTGGGTGTGTGCAAGTGTATGTGTAGTGTACTGTCACTAAATGTACACATATATCCATTTATTGTGATCTTTCATGAACCAAATTCCATGACACATGGCAAACTTTCAGAGGGTGTCATAATGATCCTACACTTCAACATTTGTACAGGTTTGAATCAAAAGCCAAAGGTACCTGCGATTCCAATGCCTCATTTAGCTTTTACGTTTTTGACCTAGGTTCTCGAAATATTCAGAAAACTATGTCCGGCCATCTACAAGCCAGTTGGTGTACAGTAACATAAATTGATTTATTGGATTGTCCCATGCAGTCCCATGTTATCCCATACAGTCCCATGCGATCCTTGTGGGGCTACATGCCCACCCAGTTTTGTGCACCCGGTCTTTCAGTGTCCCGGAGATCCTTGATGGCAAATTACTGATGGTGAAAACAAAAACAACAAAAACGGATGAAAAAAAGACCTTTACAAACGTATTGTTACCCGATGCATTGCAAAACTTCAAAATCATCCAGTAAGCAGTATTGGAGCATCGCTGCATCATCCAGCCATTCACAGGATTTGCACACAAGATTTCTGACCAGGAAGTCAGAAGGATAGTCAGAAGAGTAGCCCAAGAGCCAAAGACCACTCGGAGAAAGCCCCAGAAAGACTTGGAGGCAGCAGGTACAATTGTTACAGAGAAAATCATTGGTAATGCACTCCACCACCATGTTCATGTCATGGCACTGGCAGACTTCATACAGTTGAAGGAATGATGAATGGAGTTATTTTGTTCAGGGAGAATCGTGCCATCCACCAGGAAATTCTTTCAGAGAAAGGAAGGCCTGACTTCAATCCAATTGAATAGTTTTTTTTAAATGAGCTAAAAGATCAGGATTCCAAAGAGGGACCTTTGGATTGTGTAGTATTAAAAGACTATCTGTTTAAAAGAATGGCCCAAAATCACACCTGAATAGTGTGACTGATTGATTTCATCACACAGGATATGCCTTGAAGCTGTCATTACAAATAAAGGCTTTTCCACAAAGTATTTTAAGAAATGTCAGTAGGCACTGGCAGGCTCAATACTTTTTTCTTGTGTCATTCCTCTCTATTACACATAACTGTACTTATGGACTTTAATGTTTGCATTTTTTATATGGGTGGACAATCTGAGTTAATACTAATGTGCGGTGAAAATTTCATGCAAATAGCATCGGTGTACGTATAGTTACTGAAAAACATTCTAATGTGTTCAATACTTATCCTCTCCACTGTAGCTCATATGTCAGGCAGCCGTAGCCTAATGGTTAAGGCTTCAGGCTTATGACCGCAGGGTTGCCAGTTCAGCAAAAAATGTTGGTGGGGGAGGTGGTTGAACACTACTCTCCTAAACTCACATCCATAGCTAAAGTGTCTTGAACAAGGCACCTAACCCCTCACTACTCCCTGTGCTGCTGTATCAAGGTGTTTTGGGGTTGGGCTTCACTGCTGTGTTAACTGATTCATGGATGCATGTTGTAATATATTTTTAAATATTTCACCATATATTTCCAAATGTATTTCACCCTATATGTACATGTATTAAATGTATTTTCGCCCTATATTTACATGTATTTCAAAATATATTTCAGAAATATATAAAATATATTTTTGCCCTATATTTACATGCATTTCAAAATATATTTCTGAAATATATGAAATATATTTTCGCCCTATATTTAAATGTATTTCAAAATATATTTCTGAAATATATTAAATGTATTTTCACCCTATATTTAAATGTATTTCAAAATATATTTCTGAAATATATGAAATATATTTTTGCCCTATATTTAAATGTATTTCAAAATATATTTTGGAAATGTATTTCAAAATATATTTCAAAATATATTAACATACAATCTTGAAAATATATGGCCAATATATTTCTTTTGTGTATGGGACATTTTATAATATCGAAAACCCCATAGAATACCCTAAATTCAAAAGTTCACTATCGGAAATTTACCAGATAAATAAATGTGGGAGTGCTTGGTGTAGGTCACTAGTCAGGGTCCTGACGAGCTTCTCGTGAGCACGGTGGCTCTGCACTGGCATTACCGCTCATGACTGTGAAGTGCATCATGAGATCGCGCCGGGCGATAACTGTGCTGGCAGACGTCAGCCCGGAGTGACGACCGCGGGCACCCGTGAAGCTTAAAATGAGATCATGCCTGACCTGCTGCAGAGGCCAGGCAAGATGCCAGATGACAGATAATTGCGGCACGAATAAGGGGACCAGACTGGACCTGAGCTACAGTATGAGAATATTGCAATTTAAGTAGCAGAACAGTATGATTATAATTACGCGGAGATAGCAAGTTTGGGCAAGGTCGCGGGCCGGGGTCCTGAAGTGCACTGCTGTGTCACACCAACCAGGCTGCGCTGGCAGTATTTTTTCCCAAACAGCCTAATCAATATTCTACCTCCAGAATCCCATGACAGTTCAAGCTAATATGACTAGAAAAAGGCTGCCGACAGCAGCTTTAAAGACCATTAATATTATATGCATAAATGTCTGTAAATATAATTTAAAGGGACACTTCACCGATTAGCATTAAGCTTTGTATCTTTTCCGTCATTTTGTCTTGAGATGGGAGAAATACGGATTTCAATGTTGGACTTCCTGCTTTCAATGATGTAAAAATCATCATTTTACATCATTGAAAGCAGGAAGTTCATGGGTTTCATTGAAATCCGTATTTCTCCCATCTCAAGGCAAACTGAGGGAATGATGCACGACCATTCAAAATCATGACAGGTTTTCTAAAGATACAAAGCTTAATGCTAATTGGTGAAGTGTCCCTTTAAACTAAAGAGTTATACAATAATATCCCCCCAGCCCATGCTTGTCATGGAAACCATATAGTCCAAATTTGTTTTATATAAGCTGTATCTGAAGTTGCATTTTAACATGCTGGTTTATAGGCTGGGTGAACCCATGCCTGAACTTCCGGGGAATTTTAATTTCGCCCGGCAGCTCAGGCTGGAAACCAGCAAATCTAATTCCTCTGTTTACTGCCAGAACCTTTGGCTCCAATCAGAAACGGCTTCCTGAAAACTAATGGATTTGGTTATAGGAGGTTTCCGCCCGACGGCGACGATATTGTTTAAGCCTCAAAATACCAACTTCCTACAAACGAGCGGTTACTAGTAACTGGCATATCCCTGGTTAAGCTACTATGTTTCGTTGCAGGTGAATGAAGTTCTTAGCCTGACTCTCGCCAGACCCTTGTAGTTCCGCCACGCTCCACCAGAGGCGTTTCGCTGAGCTCCACACAAGGGTCTGGACGCGAGGGCAATCCAAACCCCTGTGCCAGTGATCAAAAAATTAGCAGCCAATCAGGAGCGCCGAAGCGAGTGTTTGATTCAAATAACAATGGCGGCACGCAGCGAGGAGTCTTGTGCTGACATTGATTCTGCTATTTCAACCGTTTTGTCGAATCTATCGAGTATTCATTCTTTCAGAGAATAGTTTTGAAGACATTTATTGGTGGCAAGGATGTTTTTACTCTTCTTCCGACCGGGTTTGGCAAGAACTTGAAGAAGCCTAGCACGTCATTCAAGATAACAGGCAAGTGGTTTATCAAATCACATGCGAGGATGTTTTACAAGGACCCGCCTTCAGAAATACATCTCCTATCGAGAAGTCCCAGATCCTTGTGTGAAGCAGACAGCGAACTACAGGATCTGGCGAAAGTCAGGTTATGAAGTTCTTGCCCGCCAGCCGATCTTTGTGACGTCACTTGCAAAGTATGAATACTCTAGTCCTGGCACGCTATTGGCCGGTGACGTGACAATAACGAAACTTAAGCAGCAACAAAACGAAAGCAGTAGGGTAAGCACTGTTGCTTCTGTTTTGGAATATTTTAAAGGCAAGTTTTCTTTGAAAACAGAACAAAAACTTGCCCTGGAACAGTTCATACAGAAGAAGGACGTGTTTGCAATTCTACCAACTGGCTTTGGCTAAAAGTTTAATTTACCAACCAGCCCCGCTTGTGACAATTGCATACGGAGTCATTTGACTGATCTCCATTGATCACGCCTCTTTTGCAGTAGAATCAAAGCGCAGCCTCCCCAGACTAATGTTCAATCTTAAAAGATTGAGCTTAGTATGGTGAAAACCAGACTAGCTGGTTTGCTGAAATTGACTCGCTTTCGGAGCCAGCCCCCTATGGCAGTTAGTGGAACTGCAGGTTTAGGATCTTTTGTGTTGGGCTCATTATAGACTTTTGTCTTTGAGTTCAGCAACTAAAGGTTGAGTTACAAACTAACATGATTTAATTTCATGTCAAATAAAATACAGCATGATATTTTTGTTGTTGTTTTACTACAAACCAACTGTCACCACAGTAAATCTGTCTGTCTTTAGCAGCTTTGGGCCTTTTATCTGTGAGAAAAAAAACATAAGAGATCATTGTCTGTTCAGTTAGTCAAAAGGTCAAAGAGCAGCTTGTGTGGTGCAGGAGATCATAGTCTGTTCAGTTAGCCAAAAGATCAAAGAGTAGCTCATGTTGAGATCAGGCAATCATGTACTCTTAGTGAGTGCAATGAGGACCAGTATAGAGGTCGAAGGTCATTTACATTAGACTAAAACAGAGAGCCTGAACATTAGGGAGGGGGGAGGGCGCATTTTGATTCTTTGAGTTTGAACCTGGCCGTTATTTAACACCTGTACGTTCAAATATAGCCATCTCTTGGCCAGGCGCAACAGTTGGTTCTCTCCTGGGTGGGAAGACAGGCGGAACCAGCTGAGTACATTAGAACCTTCGCCTCAAGAACCGCCATGACAATGCCAGTTCCGCACAGGCCACAGGGTCACTGCATATGTTGAGTCAAATCACATTTATTATGTAGCCGCTCAAATTCAATAGCTCATTGTATAGCCTCATTTGCTTTCCCTGAACCTTTGTTATTTCCTATAGCTGTTTATTTAAGGAGCCACCCAACTTCAGATCTCAATCTGCATAGATGCCGTGAGGTGATATGTAAACTAGCAGTGCACCGATCTACCACTGGAGGGCATGTGGCTAGAATAGTCTACCTTTCACAGAGGTAGCGCTGTATTCATTCATTCATTCATATAGACAACTAGACTAATAATTACATGGCAACTAAAATCATTTAAGAATTTCAGTCATATTTAAGATGCACACCACATCACAAACGATTTGAACGTCCTTAAAATTAAGCATCATCTAAAGACCAGCACGTGATGAAAAGGTTATCATTCCTTGCACACGCGCCCTCCACTGGACAACACTTGAAATGTCATAAATGACATTGCTTTCGCATTGTATTAGATGCCCGGCTCATATGAGGTATTAAATACACCAGGAAACGTTGATAAATAACATTTTGTTTTTATTTATTTTTCCGTTGCGTTAAAGGCAAAGGCGATAATATTCTCCGTCGAATTATTGCAGAGGACCTCGCGATCAATTCCAGAGGGCCTGTTTCATTTCCTAGTGGTGAGCCACGTGACGAAAGGCAGCCGAATGAAAGTTTATCCGAGATGTTGCCACTTAATATTATTCAATATCCTGTAAGCAAGATCAACGGAATCGAGATATTTCTGGATAACATTTTGTGAGCATTATTTGCGCACGTTGCAACCTAGCTGTGTTTTTATATGCATTAGGCCTGTAGCCTAATAAAGCTACTTTAGATTGATTCAATGACATGCTTTAAAAATAATGAGGAAGTTAAACGGCTTAACCGTGAATTGCTATCAACCCAATCTTCCACCAAGGGCATGCGATATTAATGCGTCGGCCTAGCTTATTATTTTAATCATGCAATGTTGGCATGCACGAACAGTGAGCTGTACTTTTGCAAACTGACTTTGGCCACACCTAAATCCTGTCCTATTTTTCACAAAAAACGAAGGCTTTTCTCCTGGAGCATTTGTTTGTGTGCCGGTGAGTACCCGGCTGTGAAACATGATAGGTCTAGGAGGTACCAACGGGGAATAGGGGAATGTATAAGGCAGCAATGGAGCAGAATGGGCTACAGGTAACTCCAATACTAACTTTATTTTTCTATGAAATAATTTTGTAATTTTATATTGTGTCAGAATGATAATACTAATCGATTGCAAGTATGAGAGGACGTTGTTTAATATTTAAATCGCTGTAAATTTGCCTGTGATTTCGACACAGTTTAAATTTAAGACACTGTATTGAAAGTTGTCAGGCTAACAAGACTTTCTGAAATATTAGGCTACGCCAAGTTTGAGTTGGCTAAGTTGCAACATGCATTTGCGAATGGCACACTGGTCTTATATCTCAATCAAGCCAATATTTTTGACACGTCTGCGTAATATCAGTTGTGTGATGTTAAGTAATTAAGAAATACATCTTCAATATTTCGATATCAGTTAATAATTAATTTCTTTGTGCGTCGTGTCGAATACCTTACGCTAAGTTAGGCTCACTCTGCCCCAACCCCCACGTATTCCCCACTTGCTTTTCAAAAATAGTAGGCTATGTTCCTCATGTATGCAAACGTTAACACAAAATGCTAGAAATAGTTGGTGTCCAAGCAACATTGAGGAGAGCTTGACCAATTCCTTAAACTGATGACAATGATATCCTAAACCACAGGGTTATGGTTAGTGACACTGTAGCCCAATAAAAAATCCTAATGTCGTGGAAGCAAATCGATTGATATCGCTGTTAATGAAGAGTTGAAGCTCGCAATGGCTGAATTCCTATATTTTTGTTGCCTATTTTATTTTGACTCGTGGTAATCATCAACAGTTGACGTCGTTGTCCATTGAAACGCTACAAAAAGCTACAGTGTTACTTTCCTGCGCCTGGATTCAGATATCATTTTTGTTATTTTGTAACACTGGTTGGGCAAGCTTCTAGAATGACTCGCTTTGACTCCCTTTAATGCTCAGATCCGATGTATGGAGCTACGTTCAATATGGCCAGTTCAGTGTTCGGAAATTATAAAATATATATATGTATATTTTTGCCATCGTTCCCTACAACGATTTTACATTTCGGCCGCCCCCATGGTCATGATTAACTTTTCTTGCCCATTGATTGAAATATAGGTTAGCAAAAAAATCCTAGTATAGTCAGCACCAAGGTCAAAACTGTAAAATAAATTGGGCTACACATTGCTTTGTTCATGGTAATCTGGTTTAGACAAAGCCACGAAGGCCAGTTTATCGCATTCAGCATTAAAACGCCTCTGTTTCCTAAGAAGAGCTACATTACATCGAATAATATAGTCTAACTCATTTTGTGTCTGTAGCCTACTGTCTGTAGATTGATCCGGGATACTTTTCACCGCTAGTCGGCCAATCGACGTGTGGATTTGCTTTGCCGCAAGCTGAAGGGGGAGGGGCTTTTTGCAAGTGGGGGATGTAAAGATTATTTCAACTTTTCCACATGGGAAGCTATGAGAACACCAGTCATTGCGGCCGTGTTTTGGGCCTAAGTTTGGAAATATCAAGTAAACTGTTCTGCACTCACCCAGCGTTACCCCTGAGCTCTGCTACCAAATACAACAGAGCAAATGGTTGATTATTGGCCATGTTATGAAGAAATAATATTACTAACTTTGGGTATGGGCCACACCCTTACACACTAATCCTCTCTCTCGCCACACACACACACACACACACACACACACACAAACCCAAAGCAATAGCCTACTGAAATGGCAATAATTCAATATCAAAATGTAATATATAATAGCCTATATAATATTTTTTTTTCTCCCATGAACACAATTCCTATGCTTTACTAAGTAGATTAATGCATTGGAATGTGTTTCCTAACATGTCATATTCCAAGGTGAATGCTGTTTTCCAGATTGTTGAAGGGTGACCAGTGTGATAACTCTATAAACAGAATGTTCTTTAAAATATGTGTTCGCGTCATTCCTGTTTTGGAAGTAGATCAGCTTAGGCCTCCACTGCTGTTAATTTTTGTGGTTGGCTAGAAACATTGAGCTGATTTGAGTAGTGTGTTTTACCGACTGATCAAACGGGTACTTTACATTGTGTGTGTGTGTGTGTGTGTTTGTTTAGTGGACAGGCTATGTCTCTGTGTGCTTGTGCGTATGAATGTGCTTTTGTGTCTTGTTTCAAAGTATACCATCCAGGCTGATGAGATGTAACAGTGTAATAGTTTATATTTTTAAAACTCGGGGTGACACAGGCTAAAAGTCACCAGCTGAAATAAAAGCACTTCCAGCTATTGTTAGTCTGAGACAGGAAAAGAACAGGCCGACAGAAGAAATTATAGCTCAGTATATTGTCTCAGGCCTTTGCCTTAAATACAAAGCTACATTTTTGAATATCAAGGCTAGGAATATTTTGAATAACAAAGTTGGAGGTTATTTCTGTATTCAGATTTTTAAATATAATTTGGTATCAGGCTCTCGTATACATGTTCTATTATATTCATGGTTGTCTTGTTCCCTATTTCAGTTCTAAATTGTCAGTTGAAAATGCAAAACATTTACACAAACAATGCTTTACTTGGGCACAGAAACACACCTCTGCACACACACACACACACACACACACACACGCACACTTACACTCACACTGTCACACACACATACACACACACACACACACAGACACTCACTCACTCTAAAACAGTGTCTTCTTTAGCAGGGGCTAGCAGTTTGTCATCATGACTATTTAAAGGCGTAGCCTGTCACTTAGATATGTATTTATCTGTGCTGCTGTTTCGTCACAGCCCTGCTCTTATAATCTTCTTTATTTTGTTTTATTCTTCAGTGTTCTTCTATATTTTCATTGATTTGTTTTTCTTTCATATTCCTCTCCTCCTCTTTGCCTGTTCTCTCCTCCTCCTCCTCCTCCTCCTCCTCCTCCTCCTCCTCCTCGTGGTCTTGTCTCGTCTTGTCTCCTCCTGCCTGGCCGTTGCCCTGTAGTGGGAAGGCGCTCCCAGCTGCTCGAGGGGCTCGTTCGCCTTCTACAAATCGGTGAGCTCGCGTCTGGAGACGGGCTGCCCCGGCCCGGTCTGGAAGTTGGGGGGGTTCTACTTTGTGCGCTGCGGCCCCCAGGAGCCCGTGTGCATCGCCGAGGTCACTCTGCTGTGGGAGGACCAGAAGCAGCGCCACCTGCTGGCCAGCTCCAGACTCTACTTCCTACCGGAGGACACCCCCAAGGGCAGGACCAGGGACCACGGAGAGGTGAGTGTGTGTGAGTGTGTGAGTGTGTGAGTGTGTGAGTGTGTGAGTGTGTGAGTGTGTGAGTGTGTGAGTGTGTGAGTGTGTGTGTGTGTGTGTGTGTGTGTGTGGGCAGACAGTGGTAATGACTGATGTGTTCTTTTGATTTTGTTTAATATATCCACTGAGGAAAGAATGACTATGGGTTGAACAGAGTAATGGAGATGGCACATTTATTTTGTCTGTCTCCATTGTTTGGAATGAAGATAGACATTTTTCAGGTGTGTGTGTTTACTTTCACCAGCTATTGCATACCATCTTCTTTGAACTGAGTGTGTTTCATTTTGTCTGTGTCTAATTTTAAAGATATTTGGGTTACTTATTCACTGAAGTTCTTTGCAGACCTTTAGGCGGGCAGTGCACATTCCATAACCATCTCTAATTGCTTCCCATTGTAATATAATGGAGACGCAGCCCTGGTCACTTTACAGGCGCAACATGCCCCACCGTCTCTGGGCTGCTGCACCTAGTGCTGGTTCACAACACCCCATGCTCCGCCCATACTGTACCTGCCCCATGAGACATGAGGCTCCTGCGCCTGAGACTGAGTTCTGCACTGAATGGCTGGTGCTGTGGGCCATTAGGAGGAGCCCCTGGCTGTGTTGCTGAAGCTCCCTGGACTCTGCTGTTGCGGTGTTTTAGTGTTTTAAGCGTGTGTTGTGATTTTGCTTGATTCAGGGGTTGGAAGTTGTTAAGCACTGTGTCTGAATTCAGGCATGAGACAGGATGTTTAAGATTTGGAAGATAAGAGAAGCAAAACAAAACAAATAGATTTAATATTTGACACTCTCAAAATGTTCAAGGAAATCAACAGTGAAATGTTCCCAGCCTGAATCTCTGTTCATTTCCTTGAATGACCTATGTGGAAATCACTGTTATTTTTCCCCCTCCCTAATATGGCAGTTTTATGCTCAATATGCTTCCTCAACATGTGACTGGAAAACATGGACAGACATCCTCACATGCTCATGAGGTCTGTACAAGTCAGATATTAGGGAGTGCTTTGTAAATGTCAGATAAGCTGGTGTGTTTTATGAAACCTTTTGAAGGAATGTGTGTGTGTGTGTGTGTGTGTGAACCCTGGGGTGGGGTGTTTTATACTGTTGATAGTCACAACTATCATGCTAGAGCGACACTAGTCTGTAGGAGTGCTGCGCTGTGCTATGGCAACTCATGAACTTCCTTCTTAATGGAAACTTGATCTGGCGTTGCACAACTGCATATGTGATAAAGAGCTTTATTTCGCATGACTCACTGGCATGTGTGCAACCTGACGTTGGAACGGAAGTAGAATTGAGCACATTTTCAGAGTGACACTGACAAAGACAGAGGAGAGAGCACTGGAACATGGAGTGCACTGGCTCCAAATAATATCATTTTGTTTGATAATGCTCACATTTGAACACAAAAGCTGCTGTGGATAAAGAGCATATGTTTCATTTTAAACCCGTGTCCCCACATTAATGTTGTATGCAATGTTGCCAGTCATGACCAAATGTCGTGTATGATGACTTTTACATTAAAGGCACATTCTCTGTGCTTAGTTGAATCAGAGTTTGTCTGATTTACAGTAATAAGTTGCAGTGTGTGCTAGTGTGTGTAGTTATACTCGTTGCTAGTGTGTGTTTGGAGCTGCTGGCCTCTGGCTCTTTTGACCTCGTTTATTAAAGCTGTTTGAGGAGTTTACATTCCAGGCGTGTGTGTGTGTGTGTGTGTTTGTGTGTGTGTGTGTGTTGATTTTAAGGTTGGAAGATAAATCGATCTTTAATAGAAAACGCTATTTCCTGAGGTCATATGACGGACATTATAAAAGCCCCATCGGCAGTAGTGTGATGAATGGGCAGCACAACAAGGCAAACAGAAATGCTGCCTCTCTTGAGAAGAAGCAATATTTCAGAATCCCTTTTAAATGGCATATGTAGTGAATATTCAACTGAAGATTTACTTTAAAAAAAGATTTTTTAATTGATTGCATATCAAATTGCAGTCACAATATTGGTCAGGAACATTGCAATTAGATATTTTGGGCAAATGCTCCAGCAGGAGTGTTGATGTGTGCGTTGTCTCTGCTCCAGGATGAGGTGCTGGCGGTGTCCAAGAGGATCGTGGTGCGGGTGGACGACCTGGCCAAGTGGGCCTGCGCTGAGCCTCCTGTGTGGAGAGGAGGCGGCGGGCAAGATGACCGCCTGGGTCAAACCACTTCCTCCCTCACAGACTCCCCACAGCCAAAGGAGGACGCACAAGGTACGCGTGCGTGCGCGTGTGTGTGTGTGTGTGTATGTGTGTGTCTGTGTGATTGGTTTGCTTGATTTTTAATACATTTGACTGACTTTGTGAATATATCAGAGTGGTCTCTTAGCATCCAGAGTGGCTCTCTTCAAATTAGTTTCCAGTAGTCCAGACCAGTCAGAATTGTTATTTGTCAAAAATATAATAATGATAATATCTTTGAGAGTGAACACTAACAATATCTTGAAATAAATAAGCAAATAATAAATAGTTGTCTGTTGTCATGAAATATTGATCTACATTTCATCTAGCGCTTTTTTACTCATCAGAGCACTCGGTCTCACAAAAATGACTCCTACTGTACTTCCTCCGTCACAATACCCTGAGTATTGATGAACTTCATAATGATCGGCATGCATGCATTTCAACAAGTACACTAGTTTTGTTCTTGCACAACAAGTTATTCAAGAATCTGCTCATGGATTTGTTTAATGGTCACTTGCAGCAAAACCAGTTCTGTCATTGTTGTGGTTTGTTTGTGTTTTCCCTCAGAAAGGTGCTGAGGTGTGCTTGGTAGTAGCGATGTGAGAAAGAATTGATACACCTGAGTTTCACAACTTGTTTTATTTTGCCAAACTGTATAAATTTTCCAAAACAAACCCTTTTTTTATTGATAGTTTACATGCAAGCTCCTTTACTTATTTTGTTATAGATTTAGACAGATTGTCATTTTTCCTTTTAAAAGGAAAAATGACAATCTGTCTGTAAAGCAGGATCCTAGTAAACTGAGAAGTTTAAAGTAAACTTTTCCTCTTTGTAATATCAGTTATTCTAAAATTAGATTTAAGAAATCGTAATATATAGCCGTATGTACAGTATTGCAATATATTAAACCACATTATATATCCTTATGCACAGTATTGCAATATATTAAATTGTGTATGTATCGTATCACCAGATTTTTACCAATTCACTCACTTATTTACTCATTTACTCTCTCTCTCTCTCTCTCTCTCTCTCGCTCGCTCTCAGGTGTGGGTGAGGGCTCGTGTGTGCGTGTCCTGAGCTACCCCCAGTACTGCCGCTACCGCTCGATGCAGAAGCGTGTGCAGGAGCTGGGGGGCTGGCGGCGGCTGCAGGACCCCCACATCAAGACCCTGGAGGAGATCCGCATGGTGCAGCAGAGCGCCCGCGTGCTCTACTGCAGGGACACCTTCAACCACCCCACGCTCCACGCCAACGCCTGCATCCTCACACAGCTCGGTGAGGACGCCAGGGCCGCGCCAGGGCCACGCCAGGGCCGCGCCAGGGCCACATCAGGGCCAGACCAGGACCACATCAGGGCCATACCAGGACCACATCAGGGCCAGACCAGGACCACATCAGGGCCATATCAGGGCTATATCAGGGCCAGACCAGGACCACATCGGGCCACATTAGGGCTATATTTGGGCCGGGCCAGACCAGGACCACATCAGGGCCACAGCATTGGGAGCAGTTAGCTAAGCTCACCCATAGCAACAGAAATACTGATGAGTGACCACAAGGTGTGCAGAAAATGGAAATATGCTGTTGAATTCTTTTGAAACATGAATTAGGTTTCTCTGATGCTTTTTCAATGCTCAAATGTGCTACAGATAGATAGATAGATAGATGTGTACGTGAGTGTGAGGTCTCTGTGTGGTACGCCACTGAGCCATGCACCAGAAGAGCCATCTAGACATTGTGTTGCCAAAGCATGCACAGTGATGCTAGAAAACACATAGAAGAAGCATATTATAAGCTTGGTCACTCTTCTTAATGCATAGGGAAGTACAAATATGCATATTCATGTACTGTTGGTGTCTGTGTGTGTGTGTGTGTGTGTGTATGTGTACGCGCATGTGTTTGTGTATGAGTGTGAGGAGGATGTGGGTTCTTTCAGTATGAAGTAAGTGTGTCTGCATCCATATATGTGTTTCTGTGTGGTGAGTGTCTTCCTTATGAGTGTAGTTGTACAACTTGAAATATTCTCTCTCCCTCCCTCCCTCTCTCTCTGTCTGTCTGTACTGCAGGATTCTCCTCCATCCGTTTGAAAGGAAGGCCTCGCAAGCGTCGAGGCCGATATCCCAAAGTGCCCGAGCAGCCAACCAGTCAGCAGTCCGAGTCGTGGATGGAGCGGATGAACGTAATGTCCAATCACACTTCTCCTGTGACTGTAGAATATAGTATTGTCCAATCACACTTCTCCTGTGACTGTATAATAGAGTATTGTCCAATCACACGTCTCCTGTGACTGTAGAATGGAGTATTTTCCAATCACACGTCTCCATGTGTGACTATAGAGTAATGTCCAATCACACGTCTCCTGTAACTATAGAATAGAGCATTGACCAATCACACTTCTCCATCTGTGACTATAGAATAGTGTATTGTCCAATCACACTTCTCCATCTGACTGTAGAATAGAGGAAATGAAGAAGCATGTGACGGCTCAGTGTCGGCATGTACTGTAGGCCAAGTGGCTGTATAGCTGAGTGACACATTTTTTCAGACTCTCAGGGTCCTTTTTGTTTTGTTCTTGTTTCAATTATTCCCATTGACGAAAAGAGTGACTTCACAAGAAGAGGATCTACTGCACCTACCCTGTGTCTTGTTGTTTTATTTATTTACAGTATTTATTTCTATTTCTTGTGAAGCTTGCTCTGCCTTTTCGCCGTGGCTGATAGTGAGAGCTTGTGTGCTTGTGGTGAGAACTGTCTGAGCTGTGCTGAAAGGCTGCTGGTGTTGCTGTCGTTGTTGCTCAGCCCCTGCATGCTGCCAGTGCTCTCCTCTCCAGCCAGAGAGAAATGCTATACGGACACACACCCCTAATCACAGACACACACACGCCCTTAATCATAGACACACTCCCTTACAGTGGCCTTGAGCAGTTAGTTTATTTAAGATATTCTAAAATGAGGATTTGACGCAATGTTCGAACCTCCTGTGCTCTGGGATAATGCCCAGATGTGCACTACAGTTAGCATGCTAAGCCGTTAGCGCTGGACCGCCTCTCTTGATGCCACCTTGTGCCTTTACTGCTGCTGCTTAAATAGCAATGCAAGTCAATGGAGAAGTGCTGGTGTGATCGTTATGATGCATTCAATATGGTTGAACACTGCTCTCCCATGCCCACATCCACGCCTGAAGTGCCCTTGAGCAAGGCACCTAACCCCTCACACACACACACACACACACACTTGAGCAAGGCACCTGACCCCTCACACACACACACACACACACACACACACACTAGAGCAAGGCACCTAACCCCTCACACACACACACACACACACACACACTACAGCAAGGCACCTAACCCCTTATACACACACACACACACACACACATATACACTTGAGCAAGGCACCTAATCCCTCACACACACACACACCCACACACACACTAGAGCAAGGCACCTAACCCCTCACACACACAAACACACACACACACACACACACACACACACACACACACACACACACACACACACACACACACACACACAGACACACACACTTGAGCAAGGCACCTAACCCCTCACTGCTCCCCAAGCGCTGCTGTAGCAGGCAGCTCACTGCTCCGGGTTAGTGTGTGCTTCGCTTCGCTGTGTGGGTTTCACTAATTCACAAATTGGGATAAATGCAGAGACAGAATTTCCCTCACAGGATCAAAACAGTAAATATACTTAGATATTAGGGTGATGTTTTGTGAGTTGGTTAAGGTGATGATCTGTAGTTGCTCAACCTAAATTGTTAGGACTGAACTTGAGTTTGAACAGACCATCTGTAAAGTCTCTGTAGGCTAACTCTCCACGTTACGGTTGCTGAAGTGCTACTGACGGGTGTAATACAGTGCAGCGTGTATTGTAGTGTGGTGCAGGAAAACTTGCTGTGTATAACAGTCTGTGTTGTGTGATGGTGATGATGGTGGTTAATGAGGTTCCCCCTTCACTGTAAAGTGCTCTTGGTGCTTTGATAAAGCACTATAGAAATGCTGGTTGTTGTTGTTGTTGTTGTTGTTGTTGACATGTTGTTGTTGTTTACATGTTGACTTCCCTGCAGCAGGACGTGCTGGGCAGTGCGGAGATAAAGCGCTATATACTGTATGCAAGTTGTTGTTGTGGTGGTTGTTGTTGTTGACAACAAGTTGTTGTTGACATGTGGTTGTTGTTGTTGACATGTTGTCTCCCCTGCAGGAGAACGTGCTGGGCAGTGCAGAGCTGCAGTGGGCCGGGGGCTGGCTGCATCACCCGGAGGAGCAGCTGTTCCTGGATCAGCTCTTCAGCTTCATGGAGCGCCAGGGATCACCCATCAGCAAGGTGCCCAACCTGGGCTTCAAGAAGAGTGAGTACATTCCTATAGCGCGCTGTCCTGAAGAGTCAGGTCAAGGAGAGTGAGTACATTACTATAGAGCGCTGTCCTGAAGAGTCAGGTCAAGGAGAGTGAGTACATTACTATAGAGCGCTGTCCTGAAGAGTCAGGTCAAGGAGAGTGGGGGGGGGCTGCACTGTGCATCAGTTCACTTTTATTTGCACAGACACGTCTCAGCCCATGCACACTGAAGAAAGCACATGACGAAACTCGGCTGTACAAATACAATTACAACACGTGGATCTGATTATGTGGTTGTCCAGCAAGGTTGCTCAAAAAGTCGCCCACCTATCAACGCCTTTAGGAAATCTCTGTGCGGCAGGATGGCGGGGTTCAGTTGTTCCCATTTGGTTGTGCTCTGATCATGTACTGTATTTAATGTGTTCTGATATTGACATGGGAGCTCTTTCCCTCATGGCTCTCTCTGTCTTGTGTCCCACAGTTGACCTCTTCCTCATGTATTCCGTGGTCAAGAGGCTGGGAGGCTATGAAAACGTGAGTCAGCAGAAGTGGCCACATACACACACACACACACGCACACACACACACACACATGCACCACACACACACACACCAGATACCAACATTAACCAGACAAAAACAAATCACACGTTCTGAAAACCACACACACAGCAAAGAAATATAAGAAAAACAAAAAATACAGAATCACCTGTCTCTCGATCTCTGTCAATATCTCTCTCTCTCTCTCGCTCGCTCACTTGCTCACTCCCTCTCTCTCTGGGTGTTTTCACACTTGGTCCCTTACAGCCTTTTAAATAAACTCAGATCGATGACTCAGCATCACTCATGACTCTGATCCCTCCAAGCGATCTCAGTAGATGGCCTCACCTCAGTAGTAGTCTCAACATACAGTAGTATTGTGAACACAAAGCACCGGGTTCTCTTTCACCTTTTGGATTGTAGCCTGTTTCATCCCCCTTGACTTGCCATTGCCAAAAGAGAAGGCAGGCCGGTCATTAACAAAATGTTTTATTATCGTTAGACTTATAACAAAACATGATCAACTGCATATTCCTTAATCCACTGCAGTGAGGTCTGAGACCCCCAGAGAAGGAATCACTGAGTGCTGAGTCCTGAGTCCTGATTTAACTCTTTAAGTCCTCTTTCAAATGAACTCCCAATGTGAACACAAAATTAACCGAGTCCCTTTTATTTTGGCCCACTTTCTGGTCCCCTTTTAGTGGACGTTCAAGTTCGGTTCTTTTAAAAAGGACTACACTCTGGCAGACCAGCTGTGTGTCTGTAAGACGTTGTGTTCAGTGAAGTAAAAGTGTGTGTGTGTGTGTGTGTGTGTGTGTGTCCAGGTGACGACCCAGCGGATGTGGAAGACGGTGTATAACGAGCTGGGCGGGAGTCCAGGGAGCACCAGCGCGGCCACCTGCACACGGAGACACTACGAGAGGTGAGTCCAGCACGCGGCCGGCCCCCGGACACACCTCCACACCTCCACACCTCTACACCTCCACACCTCCACACCTCCCACACCTCCACACCTCCACACCTCCACACCTCTACACCTCCACACCTCCACACCTCCACACCTCCACACCTCCCACACCTCCACACCTCCACACCTCCATACCTCCATACCTCCACACCTCCACACCTCCACACCTCCACACCTCCACACCTCCCACACCTCCACACCTCCACACCTCCACACCTCTACACCTCCACACCTCCACACCTCCCATTCTGAGAGGACTGAACTCTGGTGACAGTCCTGGGAAATCTGAGGGAGTCACCGGTAGTCACGGTGTTCAGTTGCGTCAGGAATCGTTATGGGTATTTGGGTGACAGATTTGAATCTTTTGCGATTCTTTCTATTGTTGACACAATACAGATTCAGTCAGGAATGTTTAATATTATCTTGACCAGTCCCTTCAATGGTTGCTACGGTTGCAATTATGACATTTCACACAGCCAACAGCTTGTTGCGCTCATAACTGACTCCCAATCGTAGCAGGCTCCGTCTGTAGGTTAGTTCTACTCAATCTCACTCCTATCTAGTGTGACTGAAAAGATCAGGAGGTTCGTTCCCAGCTTTACACAAAAACACTGACCACATTCACACTGATCTGTCACATCGACAGCTATAATCCGGCTATTAATCTTAGACAGTGTTTCAGCTGCAGTGTTTACATATGTTGCTTCTAGAGGATTCCATTCATGTGTCCCTTAGCATGCAACAGTTTGATTAATGACTTAATCACGCCCACGTCACATCTCCCAGACACTAGGGCGTGTGCTGCCAAACAGCTGCCAGCTTTTGTAGATGTTACAAAATTCTGCAAAAACAAAATAGGTTGTTTTAGTGCCGTAAAGATGTAAACGTGTATGTTGGCAATGTACTTCCATAATGCGATCGGAATATCCCTCTATTTAAATGTATTGTTTTTTCACTGGTTAATAATGCAATCAGAAACTACTGAAATGAAACAATTGAAAATGTCTTTGGAAAAGGTCACCTGCTGTAATTGAAGGTGGGTTGAAGGCAATAAAATCAACCACAACTTGACAGTGTTCAAATGAGGGATACATTGTGCAAGTCAATTCAGAAACACCCCCAGGCCATCCACACTGACAATACACACACTGAGTCAGTGATATTGGTAAAGTGAAAAAAACTTGGCAAGACTTACCTCATGTTACTTTATGTTCCTTCAACACATTTTGTTTCCCTCACTGAGATGGTGAAACTGCACAAAGAGGTGTGTGTGTGTGTGTGTGTGTGTGTGTGTATGTGTGTGTGTGTGTGTGTGTGTGTGTGTGTGTGTGTGTGTGTGTGTCTGTGTCTGTAGGCTCATTTCAGTATTGCACTAACCGTGTGTGTGTGTGTGTGTGTGTGTGTGTGTGTGTGTGTGTGTGTGTGTGTGTGTGTATGTGTGTGTGTGTGTGTGTGTGTGTGTGTGTGTGTGTGTGTGTGTGTCTGTGTCTGTAGGCTCATTTCAGTATTGCACTAACCGTGTGTGTGTGTGTGTGTGTGTGTGTGTGTGTGTGTGTGTGTGTGTGTGTGTGTGTGTGTGTGTGTGTGTGTGTGTGTGTGTGTGTGGTGTGTGTGTGGTGTGTGTGTGTGTGTGGGCTCATTTCAGTATTGCACTACCTACAGTAAGCCTGTGAGGCTGTAGGCTTGCGCTAAACAGGAATTTCAGTCATGTGTCACCATGGTAACCTCAACAGTGTAATGCGATTAGCTGTATGAGACCAAACTCACTCAGTAAACAGAGGCATTCACGTCATTTCAACTGAAAAGCCCTCTGCAGTGGGCTCACTGATATGAGAAGCTTACTCCTCGTACTGTAAGGGAGTTGCTGGTCATGGCTTTGTGAGTAGGAGGTACTGCACCTCTCTTCAGGGATATCTGCCCACTGAGGAAGTTCCCTGGGGGTCTGCCCTGGGGGTGTAACACATGCAGTCAAGATATATTATGCAAGATGGCCACAACTGCTGCATGTCAATGTTAGCGTAATACACAAATGTCTTACTAGCGTTATGCTATGCTTGTGAAAACTGATGCATGTTATCATCATCATCAGAGACCCATGTGAAAAGTGTGTGTATTTAGTCACTAAGGGCCGGTTTACCATTAGGTCTAGCATGAGGTTTAGTACCAGACTAAAAGAAGAACAAGAAAAGGAACATTTGAATGTGTTTTTTGATAAAAGAAAATTAAAAAAACTTAATCCGCGTAGGTGAAACTGGCCATAAGTCACCTACAGACCAGATGAAATGGAAATTGATCTGGCTCTCATCTGACACAAACACGCATCAGATCCATTGCAGCCCAATGCACAGACACACAGCGGTGAATCCATCCCACCCTCTCCTCCTGTTTCCCTGTATCTGCCCCGTGTGGGGGTAAATCCTCACTTCACCTCCCTGTATCTGCCCCATGTGGGGGTAAATCCTCACCTCCCTGTATCTGCCCCGTGTGGGGGTAAATCCTCACTTCACCTCCCTGTATCTGCCCCAAGTGGGGGTAAATCCTCACCTCCCTGTATCTGCCCTGTGTGGGGGTAAATCCTCACCTCCCTGTATCTGCCTCTGTCCTCAGGCTCATGCTGCCCTATGAGCAGTTCATGAACAGCGGCTCCAAACCCCTGAAGACCCAGGAGACTGTGGTTCCCATCAAGCCCATGAGGGGGCGCCCTCCCCTCCACCTCAAGAGGCAGAAGACGAATGGAGTCACTCCTCCAGTAAGTGTCTTACAGTCCTTTCTTTTGTGCACATTACACACTCTATTGCTCCATGTGTGTTGTAAAATACCTTCAGGAGAAGATATATGGATGTAAACAAGAGGTCTGAAGTTGGCCCTGGTCAAAAGACAATCACCCTCCACACCACTAGGGGGAGTTGGAGCTTCTCTGAAGCCACTGGATTTACTGGGTTGCAGCTGAGGAAGCTGTTGTGGTGTGCAGCTGCTTGAAATGATTATGATAACGAAAATGGCGTCTGTAGTGTCCGTGTCCGGTTTTAATTAAATTCCAATGATCTGGTGACATAATAATGTTATAATATAGTAATATGTAGAAATGCTCACTGAAATGAAATGTTTATCATCTTCTGTTTTGGTTTACAATGCTCTCTATAAGGTTTACAATGCTCTCTACAATGCTCTTCATCAGCTATTGTCTAACAGTCTGCTGTGTAAACTGTACATTTCAACATGTTCTCTCTCCTACATTGTTGGTATGTGGATGAGTGTTAATTTGGTGCTCGTCTCGGTGTTGGTGTGTCGATGATTGTTAATTAGGTGATTGTCTTTGTGTTGGTGTGTGGATGAGTGTTAATTCGGTGCTTGTCTCCGTATCTCAGCCGCGGGTGGTAACGGCTGACGGTTTGGTGGTGGTCCGGCGCGGTCGAGGACGTCCACCAGGCCGACGGAAAGTCCTGGCGGCCAGGGCCAACCAGGGCCGGCCCCCCCTGCAGGCCAAACCTCCTCTCAGCCAGGGGGCGCTATCTCCCCTTCCTCCTCAGGGTCCCCCTGCCCCTGCTCTTACTCCTGCTCATCTCACTCTCCCCCAGAAGCAGAACCACAGCTCCCCCCTCCACACTCAGGTCCACACCCCCGTGTCCTGCTCCCCCACCTCCACCTCCACCCCCACCCCCACCCTCGCCCCCTCCCGCCTGCCCTCCACCCCTCTTCCTGCCCCTCCAGCCCAGCCGGAGGAGTTGAAGCTGGAGCCTCAGGATCTGGCTCCCCCTACACCCAGGTTCAGTGGTCTCTCCCAAGCATCACCCAGAGAGCCAGTCCCCCCCGTGCCCCAGTGCAATGGTCTCTCTCAGGGTTTCACCCCTGCTGCTGCGGCTGTGGTGGTTGGCACCGGTGGTGTGGGCAGCAGTGCCTCTCCGGCCGTCTTCAGCCCAACCAGGGGCCTGTGCCCGCTGGACCTTTTCCGTACCCGTCTGGGCCTGGGCACCCTGGCATCGGGCGTCCCTCTCTCCACCCCTGTGCCCAGCATGCACCTCCAGTCCCCGCTGCGCCCGCACACCAGGCTTCCTGCCCTGCCGAGCCCCGTGGCCTCCACCCTGGCTGGGCCTCTCACGGACCCCCACCCCCCTCCCCAGCACTCAGGGGCCGCAGAGCCGGGGAGCCAGGGAGCTCCGAGCAGCCTGGACACTCAGGGTGGAGGAGGAGGAGGAGGAGGAGGAGGATGTGGGGCGGTGCGGTCGCAGTCTCCGCTGCCTCCTCTCCGGATCCTTCCGTTGGAGCTGGACTGCAGCGTGCAGGTGCGTCAGGTGCTGATGCGCGGGAGCCTCGGCTCGGACTGCGTGCACAGCTTCACCAAGAGGCTGAGCGAGGCGCTCACGCAGGACCTGGAGTCGCCACGGGCAACGCCTGCCTCGTCCTCCTCCTCCACCTCCACCTCCACCTCCACCTCCCCCGCCGTAGCCATGGTGACGCAGGCGGAGCCGCTGAATCTCAGCAGGCGGGGTGGACTCAAGAGGTCAGCGGGAGACGACGCGGATCCGTCCCTGGAACACGACAGCATGGACGACGGCCCGTCGTGGTCTCCTGCTGCCAAGCAACCGCGGCTGGACGCGGACGGCCTCCCGCTGAAGCCCAACGGCGGCGTGTTCCGCTTCCCGCTGTTCCAGGACCAGCCGGCCGACCTCAGCCTGCCCTGCCGCGTCCGAGCGCTCCTCAGGGAGAGCCGCCGCCTGACCGCCAAGGGCCCCGACGCTGCCGCCGAACCCATGGACACGCTCCCACGACCAGCCACCACCTCCAACAGCGCCCTCTGCAGGCCTGGAGACAGCCCCGCGGTGGAGGAGCAGAAAGAGGCAGCAGGCCTGGGGGTTCCCCTAGCTGGAGTCAACAGCGCCGCCTGCAGGCCTGGAGGCAGCCCCACTATAGAGCAGGAGAATGGGGCAGCAGGGCTGGGGGTTCCCCTAGCTGCAGTCTGCCCCACGGTGGAGGAGCGCAGTACTGCACCTGAGCTGGACTGCCCCCTGAGTGGGGCAGGAAGTGGGGGTGTGGAGGCAGGAAGTAGGGGTGCGGAGGCAGGAAGTGAGGGTGCGGAGGCAGGAAGTGGCGGGGCGGACGGAACACTGGACGCAGGGCTTGGTGGCGAGAGCCTCGTGGAGGTCACCAGCAAACAGATGAAACATGGCAAAGGTGACCACACACAGCTGGCCAATAGGGTACTAGATACTCAGGACTATGTTGAGCTGCCCAATGGGAAGCTAGACACGCTTGGTGACCACAATGTGCTGGCCAATGGGGATTCAGATGCCCAGGGCAGCCACAGGAAGCTGGCCAATGGGGAGCCAGACGCTCAGGCTTATGAAATGACACTGGCCAATGGTAAGACAGACATTAAAGATGACCACATGGCACTGACCAATGGGGTGTCAGATGGTGACCATGACGACAGAGCCCTGACCAATGGGGAGGGAGATGCGGTGGGTTCCTTCATTTCACTCATTCTGCCCGACTCCCCTCCCCATAGCCACTGCAACCCTGTCGCCAGCACTCTCCTGAGTTAAACAAACACACACACACAAACACACAAACGGATAATAAACAGCTGAAATAATCACTCCTACTCTACACCACACCATCACACAGATGCTGTACGTCAACAAACGCCTTATCCGTCATTTCCTCCATGTGCTCTCTTTGTGAGGTCATTTCCTCCACGTGTCATATGTGAGGGAGACACAGACACAGGTGTTGCTCTCTTTCCCGCACTACCTTACCTGTGGACACAGGTGTTGCTCTCTTTCCTGCACTACCTGGCCTGTGGGCAAAACGGGAAGAACAGTACTTCAGGATGAGATGGACTTTCTGTTCAACAGTACTCCGTTTGTCTGACAAGGGATCATGCGACTCCAAGAACACTAAAACCGTTCCAGATGCTTCACACGAAAGCATTCTTCATTTTTTTTTTTTCCCTTTAGTTTTGGAACAGTATTGGTATTGTTTTGGCCAGCGCATGTGTGTGTGTGTGCGCTGGTGTGTGTGCGCTTATGTTGTCATCTATTCCTACTGAACTCCTCTCATTCAGCGTGTGGGAAGGTACACACACACCTTCGTGTCAGCTGTACTGGTGCTGATAGAACTCTACAATTGCCTTTGTGCCTGAACCTGTGTGAATGTGTGTGTGTGTGTGTGTGAGAGAGAGAACTTGTGATTGGTGTGGTGTGTGTGTGTGTGTGTGTGTGTGTGTGGTGTACAGATGAAAGACTAGTGCCATTTTGCTCCACATTTTGTTTTTCTTTTTCTTTGTTCTTTTTTTATTTATCTGAATCTGTGTTTTCAGTCCCTTCCAGGTTGGAGTGGTCTGCCCAACTACAGTAGTGCCTTTTGGTCATTATTGTTATGGTTGTTGTTGTTGC